>NW_024097973.1:0-70434 GCF_016545835.1 Crotalus tigris
AACAGTTGTATATCTCTGCTGGAGTCCTTCATTGCCAACTCTCCCTGGTTTGCCTCTACATTCTGAATTACTTCTGGTAAGGCTTTAATTTCTTTGCCCTGGGTAAACCTTTGCAGTTCGTCCAGTTCTGTTTCTGTAAATACTTTATTTCGTGTTATAAATCGGCGTTGATCTGCTAGTCTCCGTTCTGTTATTTCTGATTCTGGATGTTGTTCTTTCCAGAATTGGTGCATTCGTTTTAGATATCCTCGTCTTGTTGGACTTGATCTGTAGTAACAGATCATTATTTCTTTGTTTTCCATCACTGTGTATATGCGACGGGTAAACACCTTTTCTTCCAGTAGTTCTGCAGCTGCTGGCCCTGGTTGCTCAGCCAACAGTCCTGAGTCCTGTAACCTATTTTTCACCAGATATCCAGGAACTCCAATATCTAGCGCGGACCTTATTAACCCGGCCGACGTCCAAGCCAGTATGGCATTCTGCAATTTACATCTCACCATATTTTTTATGGGAGAGACACTCTTTGTCTGACTCCTCTGATGAGACCTGTCCAGTATGGTTGAACCTCTGGCATAGCTCTCATCTTCCTCAGAGTACACAAGCCCCACAACCACATCAAGGTAGTGCCTCACTGGGGGATTATTATTATTAATAATAATTATTTATTCAATCATCGCACAGTCAGCCAGATGTTCAGACTTGATTTGGCATTTTGTCTACCTATCGAGTCCTTACCCAGGACCTGGGATAGGCAGATGTGGATGTTTGATGGTATATTATTATCTTGATTGTTAGCTGCCTTATGACACACAGACAGGCTACAAATCAAATAATAATAAATATGAGTGTGTATTTCCATATCAGATTGTGTCACCTAATTATATTCTCTCAATAGAAAGGACATTGTGTTGGATATGTTGTGTTGAGTATCCATTTCCCACACAGGGCTCATACTCATGACCCGTGTGGTGCATCAAAAAATGCTTGACTCAAACTTATTGTGGAAGACATTCTCATGACCTCACCTCCATCTTACCGTATAAACTGAACAAATATATATACAAATAAAGAACATATTTAAGGTTGAGACCCGTTATTTGTAATGAAATCTTCTTTTTTATCTATAATTTTGAACTGCTTTCAAAGGGAAGTAGCCTTGCAATGTTTTATGTACTCCAGAAGAAACCTTTCCAGATCCTACTAGTCAAACGTTTCTTTCTTCATCACAGTTTTATTCTATTTCAATAAATCCAATGAAATGAAAATTTAATAAATCTTTTATAGTAAAGTTTACTCTAAAATTTAGTATTTTAGATATTATATTTTAAATAAAGCATGTATGAAGAATGAATGAATGCGTGTTAATTCCACTATGAGGATGGAAACACTGGTTATCAATTAATGCTAAAATCTTTTCTCAATTTCATCCCTCCAGACTTTGTTAAGTAGAAAGGTACTTTATTGTAATCTGATAAGTCAGAAGAAAAAGGGAGGAACTGAATGAAGCATCTGCCTGCAATTGTTTCTCCTGCTACCATTTGGAATGTGTCAGAGATTTCACATTTGCCTACATGAAGCCCAAAGACGACTTGGCTGATGTTCATGTCTACCTGTTCATGTCTTACATGGATAGTGTGTCCTGACATATTTTCTTTGGCATTTCTTCTTTTTCTGTTTAGTCTCTGCCTCAGTCAAAATGTGTAGAGAAATGCCTTCCTGGATTTGTCAAGCAGGCTCGAGAAAGAGAGCCATTTTGCTGCTACGACTGCATTCCTTGTCCAGAGGGGACCATCTCCACTCAGGAAGGTGGGTGACACCACAGGGAAACTTTGATCACTATGCATGTTAAAGAGACATGTAAGTTTGATTGTTTAGTTTTTCATTTTCATAGTGTCCAATTTCTTCCATAATGGGAAGAATGAAACAAATATCTTGAAGGATGAGGTAGAAAGAAAGATGTTGTGGATTGCATGGGAAATCTTTTTCATTTCCCAGTTTGGATGTTTCCATCCATATTTATCTTTCTTAGAAATATCTGTATTCTTTGTAACTTGATGAATGATTTTCAATCAATGGGTTTTGTTTACCTAGAGTAGACCAACTTTACATTACAGGCTGATAGATACATCAATCAATCATTCATTTAATCAGTTAATCTTTAGTAAGATCATATATCCTTATAAGCTGTAGTATCTAATTGGGAGGAAAAATAGAGGGAGAAATGTTGGGTTAAAGGAACAATGAAAATCAAAAAGAGGAATCAAGATTCACCTGGAATTTACAAATAGTCCAGAATGCAAAGGCATGCACAGTGTTGAATTTCCATGTGTTCTTCCTTCTGCACCCCTTCTGTGCAGGCCCCACAGAATCCCAGTTTCTTTCCAGGTGCAATTAAATTCAACTTTCAAACCCTCCATTAGACAAAACCAGGGTATCTGCAGGGCTTCCTCTGCTTGAGGATATCTGCTTCTCCCACAAGAGCATATAATATTGGGCATGCAAATCATCTGTTCCCTTAAAGGATTCCCACTTTATGGATTATCAGAAGCCTGCCTTTTTTGGTGCAGTTCCTGCCTTATTGGACCCACTCCCCTTTGAAATTGAATAGGCCCCCATCCTCTTAAACCTCTGGAGAATCATTTGGGATAAGGTAAGCTCAGTGCAGAGAAGGGAAGTTGCAGAACCAGACAGATTTTCTTTTAAATGTATGTTGTTGTTGTTCTTTTAATAGTTGTATGTATTGGGGATTATTTTGGCTATTGTGGTGTAAGTATATTTCATTTACTGAGACGTTTCTGTCTTTCTGTATCACAACTTATCCACAGTTTTTATTGAAATTTGAAAGACTATAAAAATATTACTTTCTTTTCTCAGATACCACAAAATGTACCAAGTGCCCAGATGACCAATATCCAACTAAGAACCGAGTCCAGTGTATCCCCAAAAGAATAACCTTTCTTTCCTATGAAGAACATCTCAGCATCATCCTCATCTCCTTTGCTCTACTCTTGTTCCTAACCACAGGCTTTGTCTTAATCATATTCATTACATACCTTGAAACTCCTATTGTCAAAGCCAACAACCGGGACCTCTCCTTCATCCTCCTGGTCTCCCTTCTGCTTTGCTTCTTATCCTCCTTGTTCTTCATTGGCCGACCAAGGAAAGCCACCTGCCTTCTCCGACAAATAGTGTTCAGCATTGTCTTCTCAGTAGCCGTGTCTTCTGTGTTGGCCAAAACAATCACAGTAGTGCTGGCATTCCTAGCCTCAAAGCCAGGTAATAAAGTGAGAAGATGTTTGGGGAAGAGCTTGGCCAACTCCATCATCCTTTCTTGTTCTGCTGTCCAAGTTCTCATCTGTGCCATGTGGTTGGGAGTTTCTCCCCCATTTCCTGACTCTGATTTGCACTCCCAGCCTCAAGAGATTATCCTTCAATGCAACGAAGGCTCTGTCATCATGTTTTATGTTGTTCTTGGCTACATGGGCTTCCTTGCTGCAATTTGCTTCACTGTGGCTTTCCTGGCCAGGAACCTGCCTGGAGCTTTCAATGAAGCCAAGCTGATCACCTTCAGCATGCTGGTCTTCTGCAGTGTCTGGGTCTCCTTCCTCCCCACCTACCTGGGCACTAAAGGAAAATACATGGTGGCTGTGCAGGTCTTCTCCATCTTGGCCTCTGGTGCTGGACTATTGAGCTGCATCTTCTTCCCCAAGTGCTACATTATCATCCTGAGACCAGATCTAAACACTAAGGAACATCTAATGGCCAAAGCAGGGGAATGATTGTGAAATTGTTTCTTAGGCTGGTAACTTCTAATTATCCATTATTATTGGTTATATATTCTTCCTTTGGATTTCCTTGACAACTTATATTTATTAAAACTGAAGGAAATAAATATGTGAAGTTAATTATCAAGTAAAATAATAATAAATAAATAAATAAACAGATTTATTTATTCAGATATAAATTGAAGACAAAATGTATCCTGGTCTGGTTTGGGGAGTCAGTAGTTCAACCAAGCTAAGGCAGGTACAAGAAGGTCATGGGTCAACTCCCAGATTAAACAAATATGAACTTTACTAAAGCTGTTAAAAAAAATAAGGTCATAAAGAGAACACGTGGATAAAAAGAATTTTAAAAACCCCTAAATCCTAAGACAATTCTAGACAAAGCAAAATAACTCACTTTCCATATTTCCCAGCTTCATCCCTTCATTCAGGATTCCAAAGTCTCTCAAAAGATCCCCAAAGTCTTTCCACCTTGTTTTCTATTGGCTTTCTGGTAAGTTGACTCTTATGGAGCCATAAGAGTGGCTTGATCTTTAAAGGACCAGTTTCTCCTCCCTACCCCACTCCTTGCCTTCTCCCATATCCCTCACCTTCCCTTTCTTCTCTCTCTCCCTCTCTCCCTAAATCCTCCCATCTATATTTTCACCCCAATCATCTGCTAGCATCACATTTTTGCCCAGCAATCACTGCTGTCATGTGTCTTATTTTGTGTTCTGGCTAATGAAACATTCCAAAGAACTTCCAGGCATTTATTTTCCTAAAAGTCTTTTATTGTTACAAAATGTCGGCACAGGCACAACGGAGGGATGCTAGGATCTAAATTCTCTTCCTCTGAGCAGTTAAATTATCAGCATGTTTCCTCCCTAAATTATCCGTCATATCTCACATTATCCAATTAGTGTGAAGGTCAAATGTTTTCTTCCTCTTTCTTTCCCAGGTTTTACCCCCCAACCCCCCTTCTGCTCTGTATTAACCCCATAATTACCAGACCACTCTTCATATTGTCAAATGCAAGAATATACAATATTTGCAGTGTTGACATCTGATTAACGAAACACTTCAAAGAACTTTCAGGCATTTTTTTAACCTAAAAAGCCTTTATTAGTGTTGCAGAGATGTCAGCCCGGCATGGTGGAATGCTAAGATCTGAATTTCCCTTCCTTTGCACATAACATTCCAGGCATTTCCCCTCCCCTATTTTGGGGTCATGATTCACATCTTCCAATTAACTTGGAGGGCAAAGATTCACTTCCGTTTCTTTTCCCCAGGCTTTCCTTATAGTCTCCTCCCCTTTCGCTGTCACCTGATTTAACTCTAAAAATACCAGACAGTTCTGCATATATTGTCAAAGCAAGAATATTCAATATTAGCAGTGTTGACAACTGCCTTAGAACTGGAATCCAAAGTTTCCACATTTCATATGGTTAAAAGGAACATTGCCCCACAGAACGTATTTTAGAAGCAACTCATCTTGAAATTCTTTCCACACTTTGTGCATTTATAGGGTTTCTCTCCTGGGTTAATTTTGTTAGAACCCAGGGAACAGCTCAGCCTAAAGCTCTTTCCACACACCAGGTATTGGCGGTTTCTCCTTCATGTGGACCTTCTATGAGGAATAAGTTGTCTCTGATCAGTGAAGCTTTCTCATTATCCATTCATTAATGTGGGTTTTGTCCAGTGGTGGGATTCAAATATGTGAACAACCAATTCTCTGTGTGGATGCCATTTCCAGAAGTCCATTCTGGACCTGGGCAACAAAAAATTAGCTACCAGTTCTGCTGAACTAGTGCGAACTGGCTGAATCCCATCACTGGTTTTGTCCTATGTGGATTGCTTCCTCTGGCCATGGACACTCCAAATCAGTCAGTCACCCGAATCCACCTGCCTCTCAGGGGTCTTGTGGTAAGGAAAAATTGGAGGAGGAAACATCATCTAGATAATAGATGATGTAAGCATGAATATTCATAATTAATGAATATCCACCCATCTACTCTATCTTTAAGAATGTGTTATTGTCTTAAGTAAACACACATCAGTTGCATTGCCATAACAGTTTTTATAAAATATACTGAACTGAGAAGTGAGAACTTCAAGATCCCAATAGCACACCTTGTTTCTAGGTTTCTAATTGGCTAACACATTCCCATTCCTCCAACAACTTGTTTTTCTCATCCTTGGTCTGGGCAGAAATACTGGCCTACAATTAAAAAAATACAAATTTCAGGCAACAGATCCTTTTTCAGTTGAATCCACCACTCTGGGAACTAGTGAAGCCTCTCTGGTTCATTTGGTCACCTTATCAAAAATCTCAAGGCATTTTTAATTGATTTTGGAACTGATGAAAACCCCAGATGGAAAATCAACACAAAGAGATGTCTTGCATAAAACATCTGAAAGGACAGAAAACTTTATTCCAAATACAGCTCCAGCTATGACTAAAAGTGTCAAAAAGAGGGATCGTCCTCCTTTCTCCCTTCTCCTTAGTTTTTTTTTTAAAGAAGGGAGGGGAGACCATGGAATGGACCTCCAGCTTTCTTTCCTATCCAGTTTGGCATACACCTCTCACCCTTTCCCTATTATTGATGGCAAATAAAATTTCACTTCAGTTATAAGGAATTATAAAATCAGCTCCAATTTAAGATTAATGTATGGAGATCTCATTAAAAATGAGGGGTCACGTTATTCTCCAAAGCACCAGAGGGCAAGACAAGAAAGTGATCAAAGAGAGAAGCAACCTGGAATTAAGGAGAAACTTCCTGACAGTGAGGACAATTAACCTATGGAACAACTTGCCTCCAGAAATCATGGACGCTCCATCACTGGATATTTTAAAGAAGAGACTAGACCAGCGGTTCTCAACCTATGGGTCGCGACCCCATTTGGGGTCGAACGACCATTTTACGGGGGTCGCCAAACAATGCGATCCGCCATTTTCCCCCCTCAGGGGGCGGCAACACTAATAAAGGCTTTTTGGGTTAAAAAAATGCCTGAAAGTTTTTTGAAGTGTTTCGTTAATCAGATGTCAACACTGCAAATATTGTATATTCTTGCTTTTGACAATATGTAGAATTGTCTGGTAATTATTGGGTTAATACAGAGCAGAAGGGGGGTTGGGGGTTAAAGCCCAGGAAAGAAAGAGGAAGAAAACATTTGACCTTCACACTAATTGGATAATGTGAGATATGACGGATAATTTAGGGAGGGAACATGCTGATAATTTAACTGCTCAGAGGAAGAGAATTTAGATCCTAGCATCCCTCCGTTGTGCCTGTGCCGACATTTTGTAACAATAAAAGACTTTTAGGAAAATAAATGCCTGGAAGTTCTTTGGAATGTTTCATTAGCCAGAACACAACATAAGACACATGACAGCAGTGATTGCTGGGCAAAAATGTGATGCTAGCAGATGATTGGGGTGAAAATATAGATGGGAGGATTGAGGGAGAGAGAGAGCATGGGGGCGGCACATGGGGGCGCCGCCGCGCATGCGCGCTGCGCATGGGGTGGCGGCGCGCATGTGCATCACGTCCGTGTGACGGGGGTCGCCGTCACACAAACATTGAGAAACGCTGGACTAGACAGTCACTTGTCTGAGATGGTATAGGTTCTCATGCTTGAGCGGGGGGCTGGACTAGAAGACCTCCAAGGTCCCTTCCAGCTCTATTCTATTCTATTCTATTCTATTCTATTCTATTCTATTCTATTCTATTCTATTCTATTCTATTCTATTCTATTAGAAAACCCCAGACAGGCCCTACTCTTAATATTAGGCTGGTTCAAGGATACTGAGGGCTTCCATGGAGATAAAGCACAGACAGCATTAGAGTTAAGTGTCACCAACCTAGAGTGGCACCAAACTCCATAACTCTGGGTGACCTTCCCTAGCAGCCTCTGGAGGCAAGAGACCCCATTGAAGGACAGCACAAGTCACTTTCCTGGCTGTTGAACTATCTCCATCCAGCATGACTTTCTGGACATGTCCTAACAGGAAGGACTAAGACCATTATTGAATACTGCCCCAAGAGGTGTATGTGAGTTTTCTCTAATGTGCTTTTCTCCAGCTATCCCTCCTTACATGGAAGAAGTTCAGGGTCCCAAGAGCAGAAGCTCCTTCTCACTGCAATCATCACCATCCCTGTCTCTGAGACCTCTTCTCCTAGGTCTCCAGTGACTGCCTTTGATGTAAATATCAGACTGGAGCAACATGGAAGGGATCTTGCATCAGAAAAGGATAAATATCACAGGTTATGCTTTTTTTGGCTCAAGATATTGGACAGGTAGGATCTTGAATGTACTTTCTTTCTTTTGGTTTATCGCTGGAAAGCTACAGGATATTCCACCCTGTCAGAGTGCTTTGAATTTTTCTAATTCTTTTTTAGAAAGAGGAAGGAGATTGATTCCGCCCCATGAATTATGGACCTCCTGTTTCTGCTTCTGATGCTGCTGCTGTTCCAGCCACTCTCTGGGAAGCTGAGAATGAAATGCCCACTGAATTTGGACCACCAGGATGGAGAAAAGCCATGGAGCTATTATAGGCCAGGAGATCTTCTCATTGGTATAGTCATCTCTGCATCAAAAATAGCACCTGCAACGTTACCTTTCAACATGGCTCCTTCTAGTCAGATTCAGCTGTAAGTCATGTGATGGAGTTTCATTCCCTCCATTTGCAGTTCGAACACTCTTCTTTTTTTCCTTTTTTATTTCACTTACTCCTATATTGCAGGACCTAACTATTTTTTTGAATCCTTCCTTTTGATTTCCAGGGCTTCCCTCTTTTGTCTTGTTTTGTGCGAGAGGCTCCAATCCAAACACACAGCAATTAAAACCTGAAAAAAGTCCACATTATTTTCCTCTCCCTGTTCAATCCTAAATTCATGACTTTAATATTAAATTTTGTTGAAAGTGGTGATTGTTTAAATTTCCACTGCCCAGGTTATTTCCATATTTTTATACCCACTGATTGATATTCCATGCCTGATTTTTATAGGAATAGAGAATGACTTGTTTTTAGAATCACTTTTCTGGATCAATTATCAATTCCTTTTATGATTGTGCTACTTTAATGACTGAAATATTCTGCAACCTGTTTACTGGGCTGATGAAAATTAATACTGTTACTAATAGAACATTTCTAATTTTAATCCTTTTGGAGAACTATCTCCATCCTTTCTTCTCAACATTTACACTATTAAATGGTGATGGGTGACTATCATTTGGCTCTGATTTTGGATCAATATTAGATTAAGTCTCAGTTAGCTTGTGGGAAAAAGAGGATTAAAAGTAGAGAAAAGTTATTTAGTTTTCGCTGTTGATGTTAATATTAACATGAGCATGGTTTTACACTAGTTTACCTAATGAAAAGAAAAGAATACTACGCATGATTTTCAATATTGAAGTGGTTAATAAAAATCACCAGCTCCTGCACAATCGCACACTTGGCTACAACATCTATGACAACTATTTGAACACACTTGGCACTTCAGATGCCTTGCTTGACATGCTCTCTTCTGGAGAAGCCAATGTTCCCAACTACAGCTGTGGAAGGAAGGATAACCTTTTGGCTCTTTTTGATGGAGCTCTTGAAGACATTTCCATCCAGATGTCAACATTAGGAGGTCCCTACAAAGTCACCCAGGTATGTGTTTGCTTTTCCTCTATCTGGTAAATTGATGTGCGAGTGATCGATCAAAACCATTTTTTTCTCTATGGGATCCAATAACTCCTTTTCACTGTGGCCTTTGTAGGTTTCATGACTGGGGACTGAGGTAACAGTGGGGGGGAGGGAGGAGCAAGGTTCAAAACAGAAACATGACACCATGACACCATCCTGAATGCTTTGAGGACTCCATCCACACACTTATGAAGGCGAGGAGAGGCTCTGTGCTGAATCAATGAGTCTTCTGCACAATGAGTAGATGTAGCACCGATGGAAAGCTCACAATTGTGTCATGATATTAGCCAAAGCAGTAGTGTGTGTAGAAGCACGAGCAGTCTTTAAGCAGATTTGACAATTCTATTGTCCTGAACCATCTAACTATAAAAAATATCAGTCAGAGGAAATACTGGTTTGCTGCCTCTATAGCATTTGACACACTAAATAAAGAAATATTATGGAAGAAATTGATTGCCCTTAAAATGGAGCTCAGGATGTTGACCCTGCTCAAAGCCCTTTCTTCAAGCACCGACAGTGAGAACAATTAATCAGTGGAACTGCTTGCCTCATGAAGTTGTGGGTGCTTCATTATTTGAGGTTTTCAAAAAGAGACTGGAAATGCATTTTGTTGGGAATGGTATAGGATCACTTGTTATGGGCAGGGATGGACTAGAAGACCTTCATGGTCCCTTCCAAACCAATTACTTGATGTTCTTGTTTGAGAGTGTGTTTTGGGCTCATTGGAACCATGACAAATAAGACTAATTCTTAACATGTGGCAAGTAAAAGTTGCTGCTGATAGGAAATTTGGATTGCATTTGCTGTTAAGAGGACTTGGCTCCTATTCTTATAATAATTATCTGATTATGGATAAGTCAAAGATAAAAGTGATGATCTTTGGAAAATGAAATCATTGCCATATAGGGCGAATAGATGAGGAGGCAACAGAGCAAGTTCACACCTTTCCTTACCTGGGGGAACTTTCTCTGTGAGTGGATCTGGGCTCCCTCAACCTCAAAGGAGCTCATTGAGACCAAAGGCAGAAGTGAATGCACTGTTAAAAGAATGTTAAAAAAATCATAGCTATCCAGCTTCCTTAGCCTAAATTATGAATTTGAGATTTAATTTATACCCCTTCTAGAACAAATCCCATCACATCATCTGAGAAGTATCTTGAGGATGGATAAATGGACTTCAGCTGCTGCTGTGAGAGCTGAACTGAGAATTTATACAATTTATAAAATTAGGGCATGTATTTTTAATATAAAATTAATGCTAACTCTGTTAGAAAAAAACCAATTTCAATTAAAAAGTTCTTGAAGTGTATAACTGACTAATTATATTAGGAACTGTGGTCTCCCTGTCTTTTTACAAACACAAACAATCCAAGATTTTCAAACCAAGGAAAAATATAGCCATCCTCTGTAAGGTTGGCACATTGAAATGCAACAGCTGCTACAAACTTACTTTCCAAATTGACAAATATTGACTTAAATCTTCCAAATCCCTTACAATGAATATACTTGTATTTGTGAGCTCTAGAGATAGAAGACATAATACAACTATTATTATGAATGTCAATTGTATAAGAAAGAGGGAGATCAAAATCTTGGACTGCACTTTAGAGAAATAACCTATTGGGATCCTAATATTAAAAATAAACATATTTCCTCTGTGTTCAGAATTCAAAAGTTATATATAATAAAGCCTTTTTGGAAGGAAATTATAGTCCAATTGTGGTAAATTCTGGGGTCTCGGGTAAATTCTCATTCTTTATGCTTATTCTATTGCACTATTTTTTTAATTCTACATTTACATGTTATTTTGTTAATGTTCTGTCTTTTACATTCTGTATCTTGACATGGCCTAATGTCTAATCAACAAGAAACTGTTCTAATATGTGCATGGGAAAAATGTTGGATTCATTAAAAGCTAAAAATTGGGACTTGGTAGGACCCCAAATATAACACAGAATTCTTCATTGTTTTTTCAGATCAGTGATAACATTGCTTCAGAGGCTCTGAGTGATAAAAGTCAATTCCCTTTTTTCCATCCAATGTTCCCCAAAGAAGGGATCCAGTACCCAGGAATTGTCCAAGTTCTCCTCCATTTTGGATGGACCCTGATTGGTCTCTTTGCTCCAGAAACCGATAAGGGAGAGAATTTCATGAGAACTTTTATTCCAATTCTTCTCAGGAATAGAATTTGTGTCGTTATATCACAACGATTCTCAACTACTGGACATACAGCACCCCTCAGGGATGCCCTCTCTAAGTGGAGTCAAGTCAACGTCTTTGTTCACTTCATAGAATTTGCTTCCATTTCGGACAGAATTCTTCCTTTCCATTCAACATTTGAAGGTTTGCCAGGACCCATTGAAGGGAAAGTCTGGATCATGACAGTGCTTGGAGTATTTTCAATGAAAAAGAATAGGCATCTCAAGCACATCCATAGTATTTGGACCTTTCCTTTTCAGTGGAAAAAGAGTTGGAGAAAAGATGATGCCTATAAAGATCCTTTCTTTGTGGAGCATGAGTTTCAAGATGAGTATTTTCACTGTTCTGTTTCAAAACACACTTTTTCTGTCAAAGGCCAGAGAAGATGTACCCAGAAAGCACCAATGGAGACCCAAGAGAAAAAAAATACAATGCGGATCCTAAATCCAGGCATTACTTACAGTGTCATTAAGATTCTGGCCCATGCCTTAAGTGCTGCATCCCAACCCCAGAGGAGAAGGAAGAAAGGAGAAGAGAAGTTGGGGGCTCCAAGGCTGCAGCCATGGAAGGTAGGGGGTCCCAAAAAGGATCCATCAAACTAAATTCCTTTTCAGGGTCTTTTTTGCTCTCTGGGCTTCGTTGTTTAAGATCTTAATCTTCTGTACAACATCTCCTACTTATTGGAAGAGTGCTGCCTCCTCCCTTCAACAACCAAGACCTTTTAAATATTCGAAAAAAAAGTTCCCAGACTTTTTCTGATTTTAAGCTCCTGTAAACCAACATGGCTCTTCTGCTTGATGTCTCTCCTCAAAGATAAAAGTAGCTCCATTGAATTCTTGACTAAAGTTGCTGAAATTTCTGTGCAATGTCTTCTGCAAGTGAGATTCCTTCAAGAGAACCTTGTACTGTATGATTCCACAGGATCATAAATGACACTATCATCAAATAATATGTTTATTATCATATCATTAAAATATTACTACCATTTTATTATAATCAGTAACCATTCTACATATAGAATAACTACAAATGAAATCTTAATGCAGATTGTAGCTGCCATTCATTAATTCATGCAATCATGTATCAAGTACTAGATGCTAAAAAATAATTAGTTTCCTATTGAATTTTACTTATGCCCCTCTCTCTTTTTTTTTAGTTTTCTGGAAGCAGGAAATTTTTTAAAGGAGATCAAAATAACTTTGTCCAAGTGTTATTATATTTTTTGCATCACAAAATCATGATTTATCTACTTCCTTTATTAATGAAAATATGAAAGAAACCATGACCAAGGTCTAGTTATTTTTCATAACTCCCCAATTTTATCAGTAAGGCTGAAAATTATTTGAGTACAATTTTTGAGACAGTTTTCTCCATTTAATTATCTCATACCATCCAGTACTCAATTAACTAGATCCCCATTCATCACATCATGAAGCATTTTGTTAATTATTTGCTAAAAACCAATTATATTACCAGCATTCACACAGTCTCTTAAGAAGTGTAATGATATGTGGGAATGAATTTGAAGAACCAGAGAAAGAGAACCAGAGAAAAAACTCAGAAAAGGTCCTCCCCAATTTTTAGATGGTGAAAAATTTGTACTTTCACACTTTCAAGATTCTGTTAATGTAGCCTTACAATAAAATAGAATTAGTTCATCTGGTCATTTTTCCTATCTCTTCTACATGAATGAAGATTAGCCTTGTAATTTTCTTCTTAACAAATCCTTGCTTTCTGGTAATCACACTATTGTTTGCAAGGAGTTTATGAATACTCTAGTTATTTGGGGTTTTTCTTCAATTGATTTGTGACTTTCCTAAAATGTTTCTGTCAATTATATATCCTCACTACGGTTTTTGACAATATACTATATGGTTGAGAAGTATTACTGAAACTTTGTTCTTGAGTTTTGAAGATACTGGCAATACTTGTTCTCCCAATTCCCAATCCTGGAAGGTTAAGCAACAGTACAAGAAAGATTCAAATGTAAAAAGACCATGTGAAATTAAAAAAAAAAACTCAGATTTTTGCTTTTTAAATTCCTGGATGTTTCCATTCTAGTTCCATCCATTTCTAAAGAAGAGCGAGTTGTACAATCTTTCCCTGCTGGAAGTATACTTGGATCAGAATGGAGATGTAGCAGCAGATCTGAAGATTATTAGTAGGGTGGTTCTCCCCAAGGAGGATCCCATCAACAAGCGAATGGGGACTTTTGAAAGACAGAGACTTACAATCAACCAAGATGTTTTGTCACAGTTAAAGTTGCTCAACAAGGTGGGGAAAATATTGATGTCTTTTCTCTTTTTTCCAAAGCTGTTTCAAATGGGCTAAACCCAGTCAAAAAAGCAGGTAATCTTCACATAGAATTGAATGTGTGGAGTAAAACGTCTATAATTTTCTTAGGCAGATAAGCATGCTTCAGTTCTATTGACCAAGGCTTTCTTCTGATGCTGTTGTCATGTGTCTGATTAACGAAACACTTCAAAGAACTTTCAGACATTTTTTTAACCTAAAAAGCCTTTATTAGTGTTGCAGAGATGTCAGCACGGCATGGTGGAATGCTAAGATCTGAATTTCCCTTCCTTTGCACATAACATTCCAGGCATTTCCTCTCCCCTATTTTGGGGTCATGATTCACATCTTCCAATTAACTTGGAGGGCAAAGATTCACTTCTGTTTCTCCCCCCCCCCCCGCTTTCCTTATATTCTCCTCCCCTTTCGCTGTCACCTGATTTAACTCTAAAAATACCAGACAATTCTGCATATATTATCAAAGCAAGAATATTCAATATTAGCAGCGTTGACAGCTGTCATGCTGAATCCTGTTGTAAGCTGATCCAAAAGATATATGGGGTGATTATTATTTAGGACACAAATCATTGACATTTACTCCCTTTGGTAGTTTAGAATAACCAGTGCTTTTTTTGGAAAAAAAAAAAAAAAGGGTGCCAGAGATCACACACGTCATACAACCCGCCTTGCCTACCCTACAAGGTTCTATCCAAAAAAGGTGCCGGAACTCCGTTCTGGGCGTTCTATGAGAAAAAAAGCCCTGAGTATAACCATAAAACTGGTGAGACAAAGCCTCCTATGTTGGAGATTTTGGTGTTAATAGCTTCAGGTTCACTAGTTTTTTGTCTTCAAATATCAAAGGTGAAGGCAATTCTGTTGACCAGTCCCTGAGTTCAGATTTGGACTGAATCCAATGAAGTGGAATCAAGAGTGGATGGAGGTCCTGTTGGTCCAATTGTTAAATAAGCTTCATCTTGCCTTGATTGCAGTCAGGGGTCTCCCAAAATTGCAGGCCCAAAGTCTGGGATGTCTTTAATCAGCTGAGAACATGCTTATAGCTGCCTCTCCCTAACCCCAGTGGGATAGTGGAGTTTAGGAAGGAGGTCCAAGGCTTTCAGTTCACATGAAATAACAATGACTGGTCTGATGTGAGCTCATTTATGGATTGATTGATTAAATTTATTTGCTGCCCATCTCACCATGATAATGGCTTGAAAACTGAAGTACTGAAGCATCACTTTGGTGCAAAAAAACCCTTAATATCAAAAGTTAAAAAAGGCACTTTTGAAGGAAATATTACTTAGATTTGGGCACTGGCTTGTAAGAATGCACTTCATCTGCAAATCCCTTGAATGCAACTGTTTATCTTTATTGTTAGCTGCCTTAGGACACATTGAGAGGCTACAAATCAAATTAATAATAAATATGGGTGTGTATTAATAATAAATATGGGTGTGCGTTTGTGGATATTTTAAAATAAAGCATTTATGAAGAATGGAGGAATGGATGTTAATTCCACTATGAGGAGGAACCCACTGGTTGCCACTTAATGCTTAAATGTTTTCTCAATTTCATCCCTCCAGACTTTTTTAAGTAGAAAGCTACTTTATTGTAATCTGATAAATCAGAAGAAAAAGGGAGGAACTGAATGAAGCATCTGCCTGCAATTGTATCTCCTGCAACCATTTGGAACTGGTCAGAGATTTCATATTTGCCTAGGTGAAGCCCAGAGATGACTTGGCTGATGTTCATGTCTACCTCCATTTTACATGAATGGTGAGTCCTGACATATTTTCTTTGGCATTTCTTCTTTTTCTGTTTAGTCTCTGCCTCAATCTAAATGTGTGGGAAAATGCCATCCTGGATTTGTCAAGCAGGCTCGAGAAGGAGAGCCAGTTTGCTGCTACGACTGCATTCCTTGTCCAGAGGGGACCATCTCTACTCAGGAAGGTGGGTGACACCACAGGGAAACTTTAATCAATATGCACGTTAAAGAGACATGTAAGTTTGATTGTTTAGATCAATGGGTTTTGTTTACCTAAACCAACTTTACATTTACATTACAGGCTGATAGATGCATCGATCAATCGTTCATTTGATCAGTTAATCTTTAGTAAGATCATATATCCTTATAAGATGAAATATCTAATTGGGAGGAACAATAGAGGGAGAGATGTTGGATTAAAGGAACAATGAAACCCAAAGACAGGAGTCAGCATAAAGTCATCAAGTAGATATTTCCTTTCTACCTTTTCTGATCTTTCCATTTTTTTCTTGTTAAATAATATGAGATATAACACCAAAAAAAAAAAAAAAGGAATATAGTTGTGGTTCTAAAAGGAAAAAAACATGCAGTGTTGGGATTAAAATGAGCAGAAAAGAAGGGGGAAACAGAGAACTAATAAAATATCAATATTCTTTGATTCCAACGTTGAATTCATTCTCTTTAAAATTGTTGCCAAATCGAGAGTATATGGAAAGATATTGCTTATCTTCTCATTTTTACAGGGTAAAAAAACTTTACAGATAACACACTCAGTTCCTGTTGTTGAATTCATTTATGAATTAATCTTCGTTAAGATGTTTTTTTCAAATTTGTTTGTCAAGTTTATATGGCTATTTCACACAAAGTGACTCTTGGTGGGATACAATTAAAGCAATAATAAAAATTAAAACATTGAGGTATGAATGCTAAGAAAGCAAGAGAAAGTACATCAAGATGCTACCAACCATGCAACCAGCACACGGGGCCCTGTTACCAGGAGATCCCCAGGACCGTTGAAAGAATCACATTTCAAGGAATTTCTAGAAGTCCTAATAGTTAGGAGACTCTCTCAATTTCAGGATAGTCAATGGTTTTTGTTTTGTGAAGGGGCTGTACAACCTGTCCAGAAATAGTCAGTGTTGCAACCATTCTCAAGTGGTTCACCATGGACCCAACCATCTTAGACAACTTTTATCTTCTGTCCAGTATTTTTGGAGCAGTATATTGAGAGCATGGTTGGTGGGTCAATCATCAATAATTGAATTTCAATATTTTTGGGATAAACACATGTCCATCATCTGAATTTGTTTTGAAAAAAATGAAATAAAATATTAAATAAGAAAACAAAAAACTCAAAGGGCAGACTCTATGCAGCACTAGGTCTTTTTTTGCCATCAGTTTTCTGTTTCTATCTTTTTATCCCATACTCATAGGGTTGCTCTTGAAAACCAGCTGGAATTTATAAAATGGTCCAGAATGCAAAGGCATGCACAGTGTTGAGTTTCCATGTGTTCTTCCATAGGACAGGCTCTACAGAATCCCAGTTTCTTTCCAGGTGCAATTAAATTTACCTTTCAAACCCTCCATGAGACAGAACCAGGATATCTGCAGGGTTTCCTCTCCTTAAGGATAACTCCTTGTCCCACCAGAGCAGATTGGCATGCAAATATTCCCTAAAAGATTCCCACTTTATGGATCATTAGAAGCCTGCCTTTTCTGCTGCAGTTCCTGCCCTATTGGACTTACTCCCCCTTGAAATTGAATAGGCCCCCATCCTCTTAAACTTCTGGAGAATTGCTACTTCTGCCAACCATTTGGGATAAGGTAAGGTCAGTGCAGGATAAGAATCTGGTGGATTACCTCAGAGAAGGGAGTTTTCAGCACCATATAGCTCTTCTTTTAATTTTATGCTGTTGTTGTTCTTTTTATAGTTGTGTGTATTGGGGATTTTTTGTTGTTGTAGTGTAAGTATATTCCATTTACTGAGACTTTTCTGTCTCTCTGTATCACATCTTATCCAAACTTTTTCTTGAAATTTGAAAGACTATAAAAGAAATATTACTTTCTTTTCTCAGATACCACAAAATGCACCAAGTGCCCAGATGATCAATATCCAACTGAGAACCGAGTCCAGTGTATCCCCAAAAGAATAAACTTCCTGTCTTATGAAGAACATCTCAGCATCATCCTCATCTCCTTTGCTCTACTCTTGTTCCTAATCACAGGCTTTGTTTTAGTCATATTCATTAAATACCTTGAAACTCCTATTGTCAAAGCCAATAACCGGGACCTCTCCTTCATCCTCCTGGTCTCCCTTCTGCTTTGCTTCTTATCCTCCTTGTTTTTCATTGGCCGACCAAGGAAAGCCACCTGCCTTCTCCGACAAATGGTGTTCAGCATTGTCTTCTCAGTAGCCGTGTCTTCTGTGTTGGCCAAAACGATCACAGTAGTGCTGGCATTCCTAGCCTCAAAACCAGGCAATAAAGTGAAAAGATGGTTGGGGAAGAGCTTGGCCAACTCCATCATCCTTTCTTGTTCTGCTGCCCAAATTTTCATTTGTGCCATGTGGTTGGGAGTTTCTCCCCCATTTTCTGACTCTGATCTGCACTCCCAGCCTGAAGAGATTATCCTTCAATGTAATGAAGGCTCTGTTGCCATGTTTTATGTTGTTCTTGGCTACATGGGCTTCCTTGCTGCAATTTGCTTCACTGTGGCTTTCCTGGCCAGGAACCTGCCTGGAGCTTTCAATGAAGCCAAGCTGATCACCTTTAGCATGCTGGTCTTCTGCAGTGTCTGGGTTTCCTTCCTCCCCACCTACCTGAGCACTAAAGGCAAATATATGGTGGCCGTGCAGGTCTTCTCCATCTTGGCCTCTGGTGCTGGACTATTGAGCTGCATCTTCTTTCCCAAGTGCTACATTATCATCCTGAGACCAGATCTGAACACTAAGGAACATGTAATGACAAAAGTACGGGAATAATTGTGAAATTGTTTCTTAGGCTGGTAACATCTAGTTAGCCATTATTATTGGTTATAATTGGTTATAATTGGTTGTAATAATCACAACTGCTATATCTTCTTCTCTATCTTCAGGAACATTTTGAAATCTTAAATAGTGTTCCGCTTTCTCCATTTCTAAAACTGGCACTGTTTTTTCTAAATTTTGATTTGCTTGTTCTAATTTTTCAATTTCTTACATTAGTACTTCCATTTTAATTAATATCATCTGATTTATTTTCTATTTTCTAAATTCTTTGTTCATTTTTAACAATCATTTGCTGATGGGCTTTAAATTGTGTCTTTATATCCAACATTTGTTTGTTTAATTTATCAAAATTACTTTTTGTCTCTTCATGGTTTCTCTGTATTGATTCTTAAATTAATTTTAATGTGGTTTGCATCTCAGTTTGAGCAGTGCTTATTTTCTCATGCTGCAACATTGTTTCAATAGATCACTGGCTTGTTGGGCTAGAAATGTTCTGACAAAAGGTGCAGAGGAAGTTTTTTTTCATAAGTCTAGTGAGATTTGATGCACTCATTTTTCAAGCCAACTATCTTAGGCTAAAATCCAAACCGTGAAAAGAGCCAATTACTTTAGGCTAGATCCAAATTCTCAAGGAGAAAAAACAAGAGAAAAAAAAGAGAAAAAAAGAAGAAAAAGCCAACTGTCTTAGGCTAAAATCCAACGATAAAATTGAGCCAACTACTTTAGGCTAAATCCAAATCCTCCGGTCAAATCACAAATATAAAACGCCTGCTGTCTCCAAATAATTCCTGTTTTAGTTATATCTAGAGTCAACAGATGTAGTTGTAGAGAGTTTTTCCTCATGCATAGTCATATAAAGGCACTTTGTTTACACCAGGTGTTGTTTCAAGGTAAAACACTTTTCAAATTCTTTTATCATTTGGTATTGCTGTAGTATCTGCTTTTACCACTAGATGTCCTCATACACTGTATTGTCTATATCCGTTTTTAAAAGATTGTTAAAAAATTTTCTTTTAAAGTTCTTTGGAATTTATTTACGCTAGAAATTTAATCTAAAAGTATTTTCAACGTCCTGTAGGTTAAGCAGTTTTTCTTTAAGTCAATCAAAATTCCATTTTTAAGTATTCTTTTATATTCCTTAAAGTCCTTCCCCCTCTTGTAATTGCTAGCCACTTTTACCTCTCTTCTCCAGTCCTTCTGGGGTCTTTACTTCGTAGATTTTTCCCAATCAGGGGATCAGTATTTCTGAGTCCTTAAGGAAAAGGAATAAAAAAGAGGCTCGCCCAGTTTCAGCACGCTGTTGACAATCAGCTGTTTGTTGGAGCACAGCAGCTCCTCGCTTTTTTTTCCGGCTGACGATGACTTTAGCTGCCTGTGCTTCCCAGGCAGCCTTTCTTCCGTCCTTCAGAAAGCTTTCTTCAGTCCGTCTGGACCAACCGCCATCTGGTGCAGACTCCCGAAGCTTCCCTCCTTCTTCATTGCCCCTCTAGGGCAACTTTCCGACCCCTTGGGGTCACTGGACTGAACGAAATCGGGCTAAGAAGCCGGAGCCCCCGTTTCTTCCACCCATCTCATTATGGTGTCAGACCGGAAGTTGGGAAGGAGCTTCCTGAGGGACCTCCTCCATCTTCCCAGGGTGGTAAAAGGCAAGCAGAAGTTCAACTGGTCTAGCAACCTACCTAGCTCTCCACAGTGAACCTTGCAGGAAAGGACAGGAAGTATGGGGACAAGGGAAGGGACCCCCAGGAACTCTCTGGGCTGGAGGAAAGCTTATATCCATACTTCTCTCTCCCTCCTCCTTTGGGGGAGATATGGGGAGGGGTCACAATAAGGGTATCCACACTAATACTCCTGAGGTCTCCCAGCCCTTCAACACCCACCTTTCCTGAGTACCCCAAACTGTTCTATTCCCCCATTTTCAGCCCTACTTGCTCCCTTTGGGCAATTTTTGAGGCCTCTTTCCACCCAGCTTCTCCCCGACGGTGGGGCTGCTGCCTCCCTGCCTCTGGGGATGCCCGGGTGGTGGGGCTGACTTTCCCCTCCCCTCCCCCATGAGGCTCTCCCTCCGGATTAGCCCCTCCCTCTGCTGCTCCTGGGTGATTTGGCCCTCCCAAATAGGCCCTCTGCAGCCCCCAAGACCATTTCAAAAGGAGGGCTCCAGCCCCCCCCCCCCCACTAAAGGGAGAATTTGGAGGAGCAACTCAAGTGTTGATTGAGCATTTGGGGATTCTGGGTGCGGGGTTCCCCTTTCCCAAAGTCTCTCTTGGGGGCTCCCAGCCCCTTCCCACTCCTTTCCCCAAGAAGGAATCCAAGTTCAACTATTCCCTCACCTTAAAAAAAAAAACTTCAGAAGATTCAGAAGAAAAACTGAAATTGAAGAAACACTTTTCCCCAAAAGTGTCTTTTTCTTATACTTTTGGTGGCATTTCTGGATTCAGGTCTGAAAACGCCTCAGTTTCCCTCTTTCCGCTTTCGTTTTCCGTCTTCTTCCTCTTTCAGTGCAAGAAACTTTGGGCCTCAGGCGCTAATTCGTGGTCCGCAAGGTCCCCCTCCCACCCAGCCACCGGGAGAGGGGCGAGAGAGAGCCCCAGCTGCCTCTTATCCCACCTCGGCTGTCTTCCCGCGACCCCCTCCCCACCTCGGCCTCAACCAGGGAAGGGGGGCTCCCTCTTCGTCATGCGGTGGGAAATGAGGCGTGGGAGGGAGCGGAGAACACGCGGAGATCGAGACTCCTGCAGGCTCCCGCCTATCTTGTCCTCTACCCCTTTCCCCACTACTGGAGTCCCAGCCCCTTTCTCCCCCTTCCCTCAGAAGCCCTGGCGGCCCCTCCCAGCCCCTCTCCTCCCTCGACGAGCCCCCTCCTTACCGGGGGTCTCCTCCCCCCTTCGCTTCCGGGGATCCGGGCCAGTACCTCCAGCAGCACCAGCATCAGGGGGAGCCCAGCGGAGCCTATGGATGCCGCCCCACAAGCGCCCCAAAGAGGGAGGGGAAGACGGAGGTGCTCCCAGCCCCAGAGACGGAATTGGGGGGGGTCTGGATGGGGGGGGAGGAGGAAACGTTTTCCTCGAACTTTATAATTGGGAGTGTCCATAAGAGCGGAAGGACCAATGGGATTTCTCCCTTCTTGAGCGTCATCGGTCTCCGGGCAGAGTCTCCTTTGATGTCACCCGATGGAGGAGATTGTTCGGCGCAGAGAGAGAAGCGGAGAAAGTGTGGGGGGGGAATCCCTTCAGTCTTGGGGGGGGGGCGCAGCTCAAGAGGGTATTTCACGACAGCCCCGGAGGGAGGGTGGACTTCCCTTTGCCCTCCCCCCCGGATCCTATGGGGGGGGCTACAGTGGATGAAAAAAGGGGAGGAGCAGCCCCACAGCCAGCGAGGACTTTGAGGGGGGTCTCTTAGGCAGCTGACTGGGGAGTCCTTGGGCGCCTTCACACACACACACACACACACACACACACACACACACACACACACACACACTCATGCAGGGTCCTGGGAAGCTTCTGCCTTTGGGGCCCTTCCTGGCAAAGGGGCTGCTGGAGGGGAGGTTTTGCCCCCAGCGCTGTGGGGTTTTCTGACCCACCGCAAATAGGTCAGTTTTGGTTCAAGAATCGCTCCTTCCTTCCTTCCTTCCTTCCTTCCTTCCTTCCTTCCTTACTTTCTTCCTTCCTCTGATTTCCATATCCTTTCCTTCCTTCCTCATTCCCATCTCCTTCCTTCCTTCCTTCCTTCCTTCCTTCCTTCCTTCCTTCCTTCCTTCCTTCCTTCCTTCCTTCCTTCCTTCCTCTTTACTGAACTCCGTGGGAATTGAAGAGGTATAAACTGTGACATAAAAAATAAATAAAATAAAACTGTCCCCCCTGCATATATGAACTGGACCAGCCCCCGATTCCTGCCTAACCTCCAAACGGCGCTGTTTCTGCCTTTCCGCGGCCCCTCCCCACCTCGTCCATAACCATCAAAGGGAGGGGTCTCTCTCTCTCTCCCCGTCCTCCTGGGGGGGGGAATGTGGGGAGGGAGGGAGGCTCCCGCAGTCTCTCTTGCCCTCGACCCCTTTCCCAAAGTCACGTCTGGGGTCCCCTTTCTTCCCTCCCCCTCCCCACCCCAGGAGAACTGAGGGTCCCTCCGAGCCCCTCACCTCCTCCCGCCCAGCCTCTTTCTCCCCCCTCCCCCCAGGAGTACTGGGGGCCCCTCCCAGCCCTTTCCCCCGCCCGCCCAGCCCCTCCTTCCCCCCTTCGCTTCCCGGGATCTCGCCCAGCGCCCTCCCCCAACAGCAGCAGGGAGACCCCAGCAGAGCTCAGGGACACCCCCAGCCCCAGAGGCGGAATCGGGGGGGGGATCTGGAGTGGGGGCGGGGGAGGCGTTTTCCTCGGACTTCAGAACTGGAAGTGCCCTGAAGAAGGGGCGGAACCAATGGGAATTCCCCCTTCTGCAGCGTCATCGGTCTCCGGGCAGAGTCCTTTGTGACTTCACCCACCGGCAGACAAAGCGAGGACGATCCTGGGCTGCCAGGAGGGACCTCTCCCCTCCATCCCCAGGGAGGCCGCCCTGCTCTCCGCCCTCCCCGGCCCTGGCTCCTTTTTTGGGGGGCGGAGGCGGAGATGGACGGGGGGAGGGAGTTCGTCTGGAGGGCAGGAAGCCGAGGGGACCAGGACCCCAAGGAGGGGGGCGCTGGGTGCGAATATTGCCTCTCCAGGCTTGTGAGGGGCTCAAAGGGGCTCCGATCCTGGAGAAAGAGGCCCGGATGAAGCCAGGAGAACCTCCAGCTCCAGCAGCTTCCCAGCCACGGAAGAGGCTCTCCGGGGGAAGCAGGAATAGGGGGTCTCCCAGGGGTCCCCTCCCTCTGGCAGGGCTTGGAGAGATGGAGGAGGAGGAGGGGGTCCTGCCCCTTCCCCTCCCTGGGATTTGCCCACCCTCCTCCCGAACCGGTTCTGGGTGTAGATCTAAACTAGCCCGGTTGGTCAATATGGAGGCAGGGGAGGCCTCAATCCGGGGAGGGGGAGGAGAGGAGGGAGGGTCCTCTTGGAGAGGCAAGAAAAAGGAGGCGGCAGAGGAGGGAAGGGAGGGAGGGAGGGAGGAGGAACACCAGGATTTCCTACAATTTAAATTTTATTCTTTTACAGTGAAGGGAAGGGATTCAGAGGAAGAGTAGTGGAGATGAAGCTGCTGTGGGTTCAAAGCCGGAAGAGATTTGGGCTTCTGGACTGCCCGGTTAGGTCAGTAACAGCTTGTCACAGCCTACGCTTCGAATACACAGCCCAGAACTTTCTCCTTGGACAGATACATTTGCAGCGGAAGAAGTGAGAAGAGAAGAGAAGAGAAGAGAAGAGAAGAGAAGAGAAGAGACGGAGCTTGTGGTGCCCCACTGCTTACTTCTCTCCATGTGGATGTGGGGCCATTGGGGACTACTAAATTGAGTACGTCAGCCACATACAGATCCATCTGGTGGTGATGTTGTTTATCCCACCTTTTCCTAGTTTAGCAAGGAGCAGGTTGTGGTCTACTTTGTCAAAAGCCTTACTGAAATCTAGGCATGCTGCGTCCACTGCGTTTCGCTGGTCTGCTGATTCAGTCACCTGATCAAAGAATGAGATGAGATTGGCCTGGCATGATCTGTTCTCCACACACCCGTGCTGGCTCCCGGTTATGACTTTGTTTGCTTCTAGTTTGCAGATCTGTTTTTTGATTATCTTTTCTAGGATCTTCCCAGATATGGAGGTTAAACTGATTGGTCTGCAGTTTCCTGGGTCTGGTTTTTTTTTTTCCCCCCCTTTCTTGAAGATGGGAACCACATCAGCCCTTTTCCAATCCTCGGTTCTTCCCCGGTGCTCCATGATTGTGGAGGATGGGATTCTGATATAACATCTGGTATCGGTCGCCTGAGGAATTTGGGAGTCGTGTGTGTGTGTGTGTGTGTGTGTGTGTGTGTGTGTGTGTGTGTGTCCGCAGTTCCCCCCCCGCACATGGTCCAGACCTGTGGGGGGGGCTTCCTGCCCCCAAACTGAGCCGGGCGAACCCAAGAGGACCCCTCAAGCTCTGGCTCCACTTTCCTTTGCGCTCCCTCTGGGAACTGAAAGGGCATCTAGTCCACCCCTCCAGACACCCAGAGAAAAGGAGGCTCTGGTTGAGAATCACGCGGGGGGGGCGCAAAAGGAAGTCCTCCCTCCCCTCCGGAGCTGGCATGAAACGCCCCCCTAAAAGGCAGCTCCCCCCACCCAGACTGAAGGGACTGTTCCCCCCTCCCACTTTCTCCGCTTCTCTCTCTGCGCCGAACTATCTCCTCCATCGGGCGAAGTCAAGGAAGGCTCTGCCCGGAGACCGATGACGCTGCACAAGGGAGAAATCCCATTGGTCTCTCCGCTTTCCTGGGCCCTCCCACGTCCGAAGTTCGAGGGAAACGCCCCCTCCCCCCCCCCAATCCAGACCCCCCGATTCCGCCTCTGGGGCTGGGAGCCTCCGCGTCTCTGTCTCTGGTCTCTCTGGGGCGCTTGTGGGGCGGCGTCCATGGGCTCCGCTGGGCTCCCCCTGATGCTGCTGCTGCTGGCGGGGACGCTGGCCCGGATCCCCGGAAGCGAAGAGGGGAAGAAGACCCCCGGTAAGGAGGGGGCTCGTCGAGGGGGGAGAGGGGCTGGGGGGGCCGTCAGAGCCCCTGGGGGTGGGGGGAAGAAAGGGGCTGGGACCCCAGAAGTGGGGGGAAAGGGGTCGAGGGCAAGAGAGACGGCAGACTGCGGGAGCGTCGATCTCCGCGTGGTCTCCGCCCCTCTATCGCCTCATTTTCCCCGCAGGACGGAGAGGGAGCCCCCTCCCCTCTGCCCTTGTTGTGACCGAGGTGGGGCGGGTGTCGCGGGAAGGCAGCCCAGGAGGGATAAGAGGAAGTCGGGCCCCTCTATCGCCCCCCCCCGTGGCTGGGTGGGAGGGGGACCGCGCGGACCCCGAATTAGCGCCTGAGCCCCAAAGTTTCTTGCACCGAAAGAGGAAGGAGACGGAAAGCGAAAGTGAAAGAGGGAAACTGAGGCATTTTCAGAGCTGAATCCACAAAGGCCATCAAAGGTATAATAAAAAAAAGAGTGGGGTTTTTTTGGCAAAAGTGTTTTTGCACCCTCAGTTTTTCTTCTGAACCTCCATTTTTTTAAGGGGAGGGGAGAGTTGAGCTGGATTTCTTCTTGGGGGAGACTCTGAATTTGGGGAGGAGACTCAGAACCCCCCACCCTATTGCTGAATCCGGACTTGGAGGGGAGGGGAGAACTGAGGGACAGGGATATTGGGGGGGGGTCTGAATTGCTCCCCAAAACTGTCCCTTTAGTGAAGGGGGCTGGAGCCCCTCCCTTTGAGACAGTCTGGGGGGGGCTGCAGGGGGGTCTGTTTCGACGGGGGAGTGGAAAGGGGCGTCGAAAATCATCCAAAAGTTGCTAATGGGGCTGAAGATGGGGGTGAGGGGGGAAAAGGGAAGGTGGGGCTTGAAGGGCGGGGAGAGCCCAGGAGCATGGGTGTGGGTATCCTGATTGTGACCCCCCCTTCCCTTCTGCTCCCAAAAGGAAGAGGGAGAGAGAAGCTTGGATGTTCCTTTCCTTCCAGCCCAGAGGGGGGTCTCTTCCCTCCCCCCATATTTCCTGACAGTTTGGGGGGGAAAGAGGCCCCACCGGGATCTAACATTCCTTACAGACACTTAGACCAAGTGCTGGACCAGCTGAACTTCTGCCTGCCTTTTTCCACCCTGGGAAGATGGGGGAGTCCCTCACTAAGCTCCTCCCCTCCCTCATTTCCCCTCCCGACCCCCACTAAGGGGGAATCCCGCAGGGCCCGACGGTTCCCCATCCCTCCTCTACGGGGCGCCTTCCGATAGCCTCTTGCGGCAGGTTTCCCTCCCCTCCTCTGACAAGCCTGTGTCCCTCCTCGAGGAGAGGCTGGGAACCATGGGCCCTGGAGTCCCTCCTGACCCTCCTCCTCCTCCTCCTCCTCCCCACAGTCCCTTTCCTGTACCAGATGAAGATCGAGTGCCGCTTCCTCTCCTCTCCGGAGCTGGCATCAAACGGCCCCCTAAAATGCAGCCCCCCCACCCAGACTGAAGGGATTCCCCCCCCCCCAACTTTCTCCGCTTCTCTCTCGGCTTCCCACTATCTCCTCTTGTGGATGAACTCAAGGGAGGCTCTGCCCGGAGACCGATGACGATGCGGAAGGGAGAATTCCCATTGGTCCTTCCGCTTTTCTGGGCCCTCCCAATTCCGAAGTTGGAGGAAACCGCTTCCTCCCCCCAAGCCAGACCCCCCGATTCCGCCTGTGGGGCTGGGAGCCTCCGCGTCTCTCTCCCCGCTCTCTGGGGGCGCTGGTGGGGCGGCGTCCATGGGCTCCGTTGGGGTCCCTCTTCTGCTGCTGATGGGGGCGCTGGCCCGGATCCCCGGAAGCGAAGGGGGGAAGGAGACGCCCGGTAAGGAGGGGGCTCGTAGGGGGGAGGAGAGGGGCTGGGAGGGGCCGTCAGTGTCCCTGGGGAAGGGGGGGAAGGAGCTGCGACCCCAGAAGTGGGGTCGAGGGCAAGAGAGGCGTGAGACTGCAGTGCCTCGATCTCCGCGTGGTCTCCCTCCCTCGCCGCATTTTCCCTCGCAGGAGGAAGATGGAGCCCCAGTTCCCTAATTATGGCCGAGGTGGGCGAGAGTCGTGAGAAGGCAGCCGAGATGGGATAAGAGGCAGCTGGACCCCCTCTCCGCTCCCCGTGGCTGGGTGGGAAGGGGATCTCGCGCACCCCGAATTAGCGCCTGAGCCCCAAAGTCTCTTGCACTGAAAGAGGAAGAAGACAGAAAGCGAAAGAGGGAAACTGAGGCATTTTCAGACCTGAATCCACAAAGGCCACCAAAAGTATAAGAAAAAGAGGGTTTTTTTGGCAAAAGTGTTTTTGCAACCTCAGTTTTTCTTCTGAATCTTCATTTTTTTAAGGGGAGGGAAGAGTTGAGCTGGATTCCTTCTTGGGGGAGACTCTCAATTTGGGGAGGAGACCCAGAAGCCCCCACCCCATATTCCCCATTGCTAAATCGGGACTTGGAGGGGAGGGGGGAACTGAGGGAGAAGGATATTGGGGGGGGTCTGAATTGCTCCCCTAAATTCTCTACTCTATCCCTTTAGTGAGGGGGGCTGGAGACCCTCCGTTTGAGATGGTCTTGGGGGGCTCCAGGGTGACAGGAAAGAGGGCTGAACCCAGAAATCACGCAAAGGCAGCCAGTAGGGGTGAAGTTGATGGGAAAGAAAATTTGGGGGTAACTAGGGAAATTGTGGGTTCTCTTCTCCCCAAGATCCCCAGACCCCCAAGCCATCTAGGTCAAACTTGAGCAGCCCCCCTCAAAAGAGTGGGGGGAGGGAAGGGACCCCCCCATCTTCTGCCTACAACGGCGTCCTTTCAGCAGCCCCAGGAAGGCTCCCCATCCCTTTGCCCCCCCAATTCAGGGATCCTGAGGGCCTAGATAAACCCCTGGGGGTCCTCAAGGCCCCTCAGAGAACCAGGGACCGGCTTTCAAAATGACCAAATGACCGCAAGGAACATCCGTCCTTCCACCCTCCACCACTCAGTCAGAACTGAAGAAGCTTCTGGGATGAGAAGCGAAACGTCTTCAAGGGAAGAACCAGGAAAGTCCAGCTGCCTTTTGGAAAAGCTCCTTTGGGCCAAGTGAGACCAGGGGGAGGGAGGGTCTCCGGAGAGACCCCCCCCTCGGCTCCCCTCGGCCCTTCCGAAGTCTCCGCTGACCCAGCCTGGACTCCTCGTGGGGGAGGGGCTTAAGGGAGCTTAAAGGGGCATCTAGTCCACCCCTCCAGGCAGAAAGAGAAAGGGGGACTGTGGCTCAGATTCATGGGAGAGGGCAAAAAAGGAAGTCCACAACCCCCCCTGGACACCCCTCTAAAGCTGCAGCCCCCAAGACTGAAAATCTTCCCATCCCTCACCTTCTCCGCCTCTATTGGGAGGGATATGGGGGGGGTCTGAGTTGCTCCTCCAAATTCCCCCTTTAGTGAAGGGGGCTGGAGCCCCTCCCTTTGAGGTGGTCTTGGGGGGCTGCAGGGGGGGGAGGGGGACAGAAAAGAGGCCTGGAAAAGCACCCAAAGGCAGCTTGTGGGGCTGAAGATGGGGCAGAGGGGGGAAAAGGGAAGGGTGGGGAGAGCCCAGGAGCATGGGTGTGGGTATCCTTATTGTGACCCCCCCCTTCCCTTCTCCTCCCAAAAGGGAGAGGGAGAGAGAAGCTTGGATATTATTTCCCCTCCAGCCCAGAGGGGGGGTCTCTTCCCTCCCCCCATATTTCCTGCCGCTTTGGGGGGGGGGAATCCAGCGTTCCCTGCAGACGGACGGAGGGCTGGACCGACTGAATTTCTGCCTGCCTTTTTCCATCCTGGGGAGATGGAGGGGGGGTCCCTCTTTCCCCCTCCCTCGTTTTCCTCCCCCCTCCAGACCCTCACCAAGGGGGGATCCCGCTGGGACCGACGGTTCCCCATCCCTCCTCCAGGGGGCGCCTTCCGGCAGTCCCTTGCGGCAGGTCTCCCGTCCCTCCACCCCTCCTCTAGGAGCCGCTGGGAACGATGGGCCCTGGAGTCCCTCCTGAGGGCTCTCTTCTTTCTGCTCCACCCCCCCCCCCGCAGCCCATTTCCTGTTCCAGCATAAGGTCGAGTGCCATTTCTTCAACGGGACGCGGCGGGTGCGACTCCTGAACCGGGACTTCTACGACCGGCAGGAGATGGACTGCTACGACAGCGATCTCGGGAAATTCGTGGCCGTCACTCCGTTGGCGCAGCCCGATGTGGACCAGTGGAACAGCGATAAGGCCTTCATGCAGTACCAGAAGACCGGAGTGGATCGCTTCTGCCGACACAACTACGAGATTCTCCAGAGAGCTTCCGTGGTTGGCCGGAGAGGTGAGTGGGGGAGGGGGAGTTCCATGGGGGGGGGAATGCAGGGACCCCCCCCTTTTCATTCCATTTCTTAGGACTCTCCCGGAGAAAGATTTGCCCCTTTTTTATTCTGTGCTCTCCGATCAATCGAATTTATTCATTGGTATTTATTGGTGTTTATTTATTTATTTATTTATTATAAATTTTTACAATTTTACAATAAAAACCCCTTTCCCAATCCCTCCCAACCCTCCCCCAAACCCTCCCCCATTCTTCCCAGAGCTGAATACAGGGTTAACCAGAACTTAAAAGAAAAAACTTTTAAACTCAATAAACCTCAAACAAATATGATTACATTCAATAAACGAATTGTTAAATACTTTAACTCCATTATATATAAAAAACAGAAAGAGAAAAAGAAGAAAAAAAGAAAATAAGAAAAATAATGAAAAGAAAAAAAAACTATTCTACACTTCTAAATAATATCTTAAACTTTAAATATAAATTATTCAAAGGCTAAATAATATTTTCTAATATCATACTTATATTGTATAAAATTTATCCATCTTTTCCACACCAAAAGATACTTCTCTTGCGATTGGTCTTTCAAAAAAGCCGAAATTTTTGCCATTTCAGATAAGTAAGAAACTTTAAAAAACCATTCCTGCAAAGTAGGCAAAAATTCCTTCTTCCGATATTGTCCTATTAACAACCTTGCCGCTGTAATTAAGTTTAACATTAAAATAATTTCTTTGTCATCACAATCGGAAACAATACCCAACAAAAACAGTTGTGGAGTAAATTTTATCCTTCTTTTTAAAAATTCTTTGAGTATTCCACCATATCTTAATCCAAAAAGCTTTTATATTTTTACATGACCACCAGATATGATAATACGTTGCATCCGAGCAACCGCATCTCCAACATTTAGGCTGCAAATTTGAATACATACGAGACATTTTTTGTGGATCAAGGTGCCATCTATAAAACATTTTATAGAAATTTTCCCGTAAATTTTGCGCTTGTGTAAATTTAACATTCCTCACCCAAATAATCTCCCATGTATCTAATGAAATCGGTTTATCAAAATTTTGAGCCCATTTAAACGTACAATCTTTAACTAGTTCTGCTTCTGAATCCAATTCCACTAATACACCATAAATTCTTTTTATATGGGTTCGACTTTGATCTCTAATTTGTTTTAGCAAGTTCTCATCCTCTCTAAATAAACCCACTTTATAATCTATCTTCCACCTTTCCAATAATTGTCTCTACTGAAACCATGAATAATTAATATGTTCTTGTGCTAATTCATCTATGGATTTTAATTGCCAATTTTTACCATCCCACTTAAGTAATTGTATATAAGAAATACTATCCATCTTTACTCCTTTCCTTATTCCTTCTATTGCATGCCATGGAATAGCCCATAATGGAATTCTTGAGTCAATTCTATAATATTTCTTCCAAACCCGAAGTAAAGAAGTTCTTAAAATATGAGACTTAAAAACCCTGTCAACCTTTTTATTATAAATTAAATAGGCATGCCATCCATATAATAAATCCCACCCCTCCAAAAGGAGTATATCTACATTTGTTAAATTAACCCAATCACTGATTAATGTTAAAACCACAGCATCATAATACAATTTCAAATTCGGTACCTTGAGTCCACCTCTCTCTCGTATATCTTGTATAATTTTAAGTTTTACTCTTGGTTTTTTCCCTGCCCAGATAAATTTATTGATACCTTTCTGCCATTCATCTAGATTTGCTTCTTTCTTCAAAATAGGTATCATTTGAAATAAAAAAAGAAACTTTGGCAAGACATTCATTTTAATCGCTGCTATTCTCCCCAATAGGGACAATTGCAGCTTTTTCCAATTATCTAAGTCCTTTTGTATTTTAAACCACAGCCTTTCATAATTATTTTTGTACAGTTTTGCATTGGAAGCAGATAAAATAACCCCCAAATATTTTACCTTATTAACAACCTCGAAACCTGTCAGTCTAACTAAGGTCTCCTTATCCAAGTTGGTCATGTTTCTTGACAATATTTTAGTCTTATTGTTATTAATCTTGAAACCTGAAACTTGTCCAAACTGATTTATCAATTGTAGCAACTCCATTACAGAATAAGTTGGTTGAGACAAAGTAACAACCAGATCATCTGCAAAAGCCCTTAATTTATAATCATTTTTGTTAATTTCTATTCCTTTTATTTTAGGTGATTCACGAATTTTGATCAGTAAAATTTCCAAGGTTAAAACAAACAGCAAAGGCGACAATGGACAACCTTGTCTGGTCCCCTTTTCAATTGGAAGTACCTCTGACAAACCTCCATTAACTATAAGTTGTGCCATTTGATTTTGATAAATGGCTCGAAGAGCCTGTAAAATTTTATCTCCAAAATTCATTTCCTCAACCAATCTTAACATAAATTGCCAATTTAACTGATCAAAAGCTTTTTCAGCATCTAGAAATATCAATCCTGCAGAAATCTGGTTGTTCTTATCCAAATATTCTATTAAATTAATAATTTGTCTAACATTGTTCTTCATATATCTTCCAGTTATGAAACCAGTTTGATCCATATGTATTAGTTGATTCAACACAGTCATAAGTCTGTTAGCTAGAATTTTCGAAAAAATCTTGTAATCTACATTCGAAAGAGATGTAGGTCTATAATTTTTTGGTAGAGTAAGATCTTGGTCCTCTTTTGGGATCAAGGATATAAAAGCTCTACCCCAAGACAGGGGGGTCTCTGATTCCTGTAATATATTATTAAAAAGTTCCCTTAAAGGTTCTGTCATCTCTTCTATCAAAGTCTTATAATAAATTGATGTCAGTCCATCAGTACCCGGTGCTTTACCTACTTTTAATTGTTTAATTGCTGTAACAATTTTCTCTATAGTAACCAATACATTAATTTCTTGTTTCTGATCTTCTGTTAACTTAGGAAAATGAGCATCTTGTAAATAATTATCTATATCTAAAGCCTGTACTTTCCTACCCATATATAATTTTGTATAATAATCTAGAAAAGATTTCTTAATCAATTCCTTCTGATATACCAATTTACCATTATGATTGATTTTATCTATAATTCTCAACTTCTGTTTCTTTCGCAATTGATAAGCCAACCATCTCCCTGGCTTATTAGTGTTACAAAATGTATTATGTTTCATATAAAGTAAATTGGCTGCAGTCTGATCCGCCATTAACTTATTAAATTGCGTTTTAAGCAAATTTATAGATTCCTTAACCTTCTCATCTGTAGGATTCAAAATTAGAGCTTTTTCTTTTAATTTAATCTCATCTTCCAACTCCTTAAGTTTTTGCACCTGTTTCTGTCTATAAGCCTTATTCATTTGTATCAGAACCCCACACATATAAGCTTTACTTGCATCCCATACCGTTGCCATTGAAGTTCCCTTATGCATATTTAAAACAAAATATTCCTTTAAAGACTCTTTAAGTTTCTGAACATTCATTTCTTGTCTAAATAAATTTTCATTCAACCTCCAAAATCTCCTCTCCTCTTTTTCAGTAGCCAGTTCCATCCACACTGGGCTGTGATCTGTCAATGTCCTTGGAAATATCTTTGCATTCTTTACCCTAAAATATAAGTCTGTTGTAATAAAAAAAAAGTCAATTCTTGAAAAAGATTGATGTCTATCCAAAAAAAAGGTAAAGTCTCTCTCTTCCATATTATGTTCTCGCCAATAATCTCGCAACTCCCAGTCCTCTTTCAAATCAAAAAAGGCCTTAGGTAATTTAGCCTGTTTAAAAGAAGTAGAAAATCCTTTTTTATCTCTATATGTGTCTATAACTCCATTCCAATCTCCCATTAATATAACAGATCTATAATCCAATAGAGTCAGTTTTTGATGTAACAACCTGTAAAATTGTTCTTGTCGTTGATTTGGGGCATACAAACCTACTATAACTATTTTCTTCCCATACAATCCCACTTCAATCATTACATATCTCCCTTGAGGATCAGAGTCTACTAAACAAACTGATAAATTTTGCTTAACATAGATGACTACACCCCCTTTTTCCCCAAGAGATTAGATACTTCTAATCCCTTCACCTCCCTCCCTCACAGCAGGGATCTTTATGGCATAGTAGGATATAACATCACCCTTAAATAAAAATGTATAAAAAATAAGGTTAAAAAATAAATTATCTTTAAAAAGTCTGAAATTCTACAAGGATGACAAAGAAAGATGCCAAAGGGAAGAAACAGATCCCTCTCCTTCCCATCCCTCCCATCATCTTCCTTCTCTTCCCAAGGTCCAAAGTTTCCCCTGCCCAAAAAAACTTCTTTCCAGAAAATTATACCAAATATTATATTTTTAGGGGGGGAGGAATCCAGCAATGTCTTGCCCACTATATAGCTATATTTCAATATAATCGATATGCTATATAATATTTCAATATACTATTTTATATTAATAAATCAATAATATTTCTTTATTGATTTACTTATCAACTTTTAAAACCGTCTCTCTCTCTAACAGAACGACTTTTCTTGGTATACACATAAAATATAAAACCACCAAAATAATCTATAGAATTTAAGATTTAAAAGGCAGGAATGATTAAAATCCAGTGATAAAAATTCCTTAAAAGCTGGGGGGGCTTCAGGAGGCTGACCAGCCCCACGGCTGCCTCCTCCTCCCCTATGCCCCCCCCAAGCAAAACCCCAGAGCCCCCTTTTCACCCCTTTCCGGAAGGCCAGGAGTGGGGGAGGGGCTCCCTTCACCTCTGGGGCCTTTGGGATTTTAGGATAAAAAGTGAACTTCCAAAGGTCTGGAAAAGGGAATCAGGGAAGGCTCTTTCGTCTGCTGGGCCCTGTCCATCTTTCAGTTCTTTTTATCCTTTACTCAGAGTCATTTGTTCATCCAATGTTGGGGGTCTGGGAGAAAAGCCCCCCCTGAAACCCTCTTTTTGGTCACAGACTCAGCTTCACCTGCAGCCAAATCGCTTTCCTCTTCGTATCTGGGAAGGTTCCTCATTTGGGGGAAAAGATTAAAAAAAAACCACAAACATTAAAACTGAATTTTGGGCATTCATTCAGCCCTGAAGCCTCGGATTGTTTAGTTCCCTGTTCCAGATTCCTGGCAAATTGCCTACGTTTATTGGTCTAATTTTATTTGTTTATATTAAAAAACCTTATTTATTTCTATCAGCCAAAAAGGTTTCATAGTGCAAAACCAGTGTTTCATTTGCAGTTGTGGCCATACATTGTTGCCAGGGTCTCCCAAAAATAACATGCTACCAAAGAATTAAATAAGATCTTCCTTCCACGAGAGAAAAACCAAAAGATCCCAAGAGAAAAAGGCATTTTACCAGCTGGGCATCTGCTCCTTCCGGAAATTACGGAATATTTAAGGGGAACCGACACAGATTTTGTTCTCCGCATATTCAGTCTGGAATTCATTTTTACTCCTAAATTCTTCCCTGCAAACCTAGGAGGATAATTAACTGTTCATAAAAAAATCCCAACCAGATCCCAGGATTCAATTACAAATAACCAAACCTTTAAAAATTGCAGGTTCTTAAACTTTATATAATGAGCTGTTCATCAGAGAATCCCTGAACGGAGAGAAACGTTGCTAGCAAAAGTTCTCTGATCTGGAGTGGATCTAAGAAGGACCCTCTTGGGGGGGTCACTCAGCCGCCCCATTAATCCACCCAAGAGTTGTGCCATTTGCTGAAGGAAGAGATCAAGAGGGATCCCTTCCAAGCCTCTTCTGTGATCCTGGGATCTGCCTGATCTCCTCAGCCACCAACTGCCCCCACCTTCCCTTTCCCCAAGATCCCCCCCAGATCATTTTCCCCCTCCCTGTCCGGAATGGGGCAATTCACTGCAGGACAATTCAACAATTTTATTTAATTATTTAAAATAATTTTAAAAATGTTTTTTAAATTTTTGTCCTTCACATTTCATTTTCCTCCTCCCTCGGCCTCCTTCCTTTCCTGATTCTCTTTCTCCATTTCTTCCTTATTGTGTAACTTTTGTGCCACGTTGAGTTGGCTGAGTTGTCCTAGACCCCTCCCTGCCCCCCCACCCAGGCAGGAGGGTGGGACCCCTCCCCACCTCCCTCCCCAGGGGAAATGGGGCTGGGAGGGAGGCCGGAAGCTGCAGGGAGAGGTTGGGGGGGGGGAAGGAACCAGGGCAGGAAAAAACCAAAGGTTCAACTACAGATTAGGCGAAATCTGGCTCAAAATCACTGGAGGTAGTTGTTGAATTCAGAGGCAATCCCCCCTCCCCCCTCACACCTCCTGTTCCTCCCCATCTTTTAACTATAATTTTATCTTGACTGGGAATTCCATTTTGATTGCTATAGAAATATTTATCTGTTAGGATTTTAATATTTTAATGCTGTAAGCCAGGGCTTTTCAACCTTTTCACCGACTGTACCACTTTTAGGATATGGCAATATTTGAGTACCACCTAGCAAGGTGTCAAACACTTGATGACCAAAAAAAAAACCTGTTCAAAGTTGCAATTCCACTGAAATGACTTATGACCATTTTTCACACTTATGACCATTGCGGCATGCCCAGGGTCATATGATTTATATTTGGATGCTTGGCAATGGATTCATATTTATGATGGTCACAGTGTCCCAGGGTCATGTGATCCCCTTCTGCAACCTTTTGACAAGCAAAGTCAATGGCAGGTGGCCAAGTGCTAAGGCGGGACTTCCTTCCCTCCCTCCCTTCCTCCCTCCTTCCCTCCCTCCCTCTTTCTCATTCCCATCTCCTTCTGAAGGAAGAATTTGACCCCCCCCCCATTTCCCTTCTTCCATAGATTCATTGAGCTTAAAAAGGCACATTCCCCTTTAAGGATTAGCTACTGGCTAGAAAGGAAAGTTAAGGAGTGCAGTTGGTACTTAAGGAAGAAAAAAATGTGGTAAGTATGGCTGCTGGCTCTATTTGTAAGTACAGGCAAAATCCATTCAGGAGAAAAATACTTCAAAATCCCTTGCAGCAAATCTTACACCTAACAATAGCAGAGCAGTAGAAGCTAACAGGAGACATCAGCCATCAGTACTGCAGGCCACTTTAGCTGACTGTGTTCAGCAGGTCAGCAGTTCAAATCTCACCGGCTCAAGGTTGACTCAGCCCTCCATCCTTCCAAGGTAGGTAAAATGGGGGCAATGTAAATATATATATATATATATATATATATATATATATATATATATATATATATATGTAGGTCTTTGTTGTTCGGGTTTTCTCCCACGTAAAATTGGAAGTGTCTTGGCGACGTTTCGACGAAGTCCCATTCGTCATCTTCAGGCTGGTGCTTTCAGCTTCGTGCCTCGAGCAGCAGTGTGTGGTCTTGGCTGTTTCTTCCTTTTAACTGCCAGTGGAGGTATGAACTGATTGGGTGGGAGCTTGGCTGTGTTCTGATTGGGTGGAGGTGTGTTCTGAATGGTTAGGGGCGTGGCTGTGCTCTGATTGGCTGGGGGAGTGTTCTGTTTGGTTGTGCTCAGGTTAGTCTGAGTTGCAGAGGGGTTTAAGATTTTGGGGTTAGGGAGTCGTTTGTCAATAAGGGCAGGTTTCCAAATGGCTGGTAGGCGGGAGGTATCATCTCGCTTGTTCATGCTGTGTGGGCGTTTTTCTATCTCGATGGCTTCTCTGATTATTCTGTTATTAAAATGTTCACTTTTGGCAATGGTTCTGGTATTTTTAAAGTCAATTTCATGTCCTGTGGCTTTAAGGTGTTGGACCAGGGAAGATGTTGGTTCCTCTTTTTTGACTGAGTTCTTATGTTCTTCAATGCGTGCACTTATTCTTCTGTTGGTTTGTCCGATGTATGTGGTGGGACAAGTGGTGCATGGGATTTCGTATACTCCTTGATTTTCTAATTCAATTTTATCTTTGGGGTTTCTAAGGATGGTGGATATTTTTCTGTTTGTGCAGAATGCTGTTTTGATGTTGTGTTTATGGAGGATCTTACTGATTCTGTCTGTGGTGCCTTTTATGTATGGGAGGAGGGCTTTGCCGTTTTCTTGTTCTTTGTCTTGGATTTTAGTGGGGGTTTCTTTTTGGATTAGGTTTGTAATCTTATTTCTATGGAATCCATTGGATGTTAGTACATTGGTGAGAGTGTGTAGTTCGGGTTTTAGGTGTTGTTCGTCAGCTAAGCGTTTTGTTCTGGAGATGAGTGTCTTGGCTACAGAGTTGATCTGTGCTGGGTGGTGGTGTGAGAGAGCGTGCAGATAGCGGTTTGTGTGTGTTTTCTTCTGGTAGATGGTGTGTCCTAGGGAGCCATTGGATTTCTTGTAGACTAAGACATCCAGGAAGGGAAGTTGGTTGTTAGCTTCTGTTTCCATGGTGAACTGTATTTTGGGGTGTAGGCTGTTGAGGTGTGTGAGGAAGTTGTCCAGTTTTTCTTTCCCATGTGGCCAGATTATGAAGGTGTCATCTACTTATCTGAGCCAGAGTTTGGGTTTGTGATCCGATTTTTCTAGGTTTCTTTGAAACCCAAGCTCTAGAAAAATCGGATCACAAACCCAAACTCTGGCTCAGATACGTAGATGACACCTTCATAATCTGGCCACATGGGAAAGAAAAACTGGACAACTTCCTCACACACCTCAACAGCCTACACCCCAAAATACAGTTCACCATGGAAACAGAAGCTAACAACCAACTTCCCTTCCTGGATGTCTTAGTCTACAAGAAATCCAATGGCTCCCTAGGACACACCATCTACCAGAAGAAAACACACACAAACCGCTATCTGCACGCTCTCTCACACCACCACCCAGCACAGATCAACTCTGTAGCCAAGACACTCATCTCCAGAACAAAACGCTTAGCTGACGAACAACACCTAAAACCGAACTACACACTCTCACCAATGTACTAACATCCAATGGATTCCATAGAAATAAGATTACAAACCTAATCCAAAAAGAAACCCCCACTAAAATCCAAGACAAAGAACAAGAAAACGGCAAAGCCCTCCTCCCATACATAAAAGGCACCACAGACAGAATCAGTAAGATCCTCCATAAACACAACATCAAAACAGCATTCTGCACAAACAGAAAAATATCCACCATCCTTAGAAACCCCAAAGATAAAATTGAATTAGAAAATCAAGGAGTATACGAAATCCCATGCACCACTTGTCCCACCACATACATCGGACAAACCAACAGAAGAATAAGTGCACGCATTGAAGAACATAAGAACTCAGTCAAAAAAGAGGAACCAACATCTTCCCTGGTCCAACACCTTAAAGCCACAGGACATGAAATTGACTTTAAAAATACCAGAACCATTGCCAAAAGTGAACATTTTAATAACAGAATAATCAGAGAAGCCATCGAGATAGAAAAACGCCCACACAGCATGAACAAGCGAGATGATACCTCCCGCCTACCAGCCATTTGGAAACCTGCCCTTATTGACAAACGACTCCCTAACCCCAAAATCTTAAACCCCTCTGCAACTCAGACTAACCTGAGCACAACCAAACAGAACACTCCCCCAGCCAATCAGAGCACAGCCAAGCCCCTAACCATTCAGAACACACCTCCACCCAATCAGAACACAGCCAAGCTCCCATCCAATCAGTTCATACCCTCACTGGCAGTTAAAAGGAAGAAACAGCTAAAACCACACATTGCTGCTCAAAGCAAGAAGCTAAAAACACCAGCCTGAAGATGACGAATGTGACTTCGTCGAAACGTTGCCAAGACACTTCCAATTTTACGCGGGAGAAAACCCGAACAACCAAAGACCTATATACAAATACCCGCGAAAACCTCAGAAAACAATATATATATATATATATATATATATATATATATATATATATATATATATATATATATATATATATATATATACACACACATACACACACACATTGCTTAGTGGTATACACCACTTAGAGAGTGCTTGCACTTAAAGCGGTATATAAGTCTCATAAATAAATAAATAAATAAATAAATAAACTTCAAAGTCACAAAAGCACAAAAGAATCCTTCCACTCTCCATCTCCCTCCTTGCCTCACCTCCAGCTGGTGCTGTCTTTCTTCATTGCTGTCTTTCTTCATTCCTCATGGAGAGCAACCCTCCTCCCTACGTTTCTTGCCTCTTGGTTGCTGCCAGCACAGGTGGCTGCCAAAGAAGTTGTAGATCCACTTGTGGCCGGCCTGCTTGATCTCCTCTCCTCTCCCCTCACCCTCCTCCTCCTTTCCATTCTGTGCAGGTAGAGCTGACTCCACCTCCTCCCAAGGCTGCTTCTTTTTCTCTCTCTCCTTCTCCCGACCCAAACTGCCTCCTTTTATAGCCTCTCCTGTCTCCGCGCCCTCCTCTTCCTTTCTCATGGGGGAGGGGGGTGAGCCAGAAGCGAGCCTGGGGCCTTTGCCTTGCCCCAGCCACTCTGCAGCTCCAGAGGACTCTCTCACAGTAAGTCCTTGCCTGCACTGGCTTGTTCCCTCCCCCACTACACTTGGCTGGGCAGGGCAGCATACCATCTGTCATGTGCTCATGTACCACAGATGGTACACATACTACCGGTTGAAAAGCCCTGCTGTCAGCTGCCTAGAGTCATTTTATCATGAGATGGTGGCAAATAAATTTAATAATTAAATAAATGTTCCGGTATTATATCTAATTTTTAAAAATGTGGTTTTCTTTTGAATGGGATCCCTACAATTACCTGAAACATGCTCTGTGTGTGTCTTCCCCATCTTCTGGGTCTCTTTCCGTCTCCCCCACATCTGGCAGGAAATTCCTTCCGTTCTGGGGCATTTCCAGTATTTATTTCTGTTGGACTTGTGCAATTTGATGATGGAAACTGATCCCAACCAGGAAGGATTTACTTTTTTCCATCTTTCAGGATCCCATTTAATTTCTTGCTGCAATTTGCTTTGGAAATGACTTAAAACAAATACTATTTTCAGGACTGAAAAGGGCTCTTGGCCTGAACTAACCAACTTGGTCTCCTGTTCTGGTCCCTCCTATGTCTCCCCCCATGTCCCTTCTCCCCCTCCTCCCCTCCAGCCAAGCCCACCGTCTCCATCTCCCCCACCAAGCTGGACCCCACTTCCCCTAACACCATCCTCCTTTGCATCGCGAGGGGCTTCTACCCTGTGGAGATTGAGGTTCGGTGGCTGAAGAATGGGCAGCCAGAGAAGGAAGGCGTGGCCTTCGGGGAGGAGCTCCAGAACGGAGACTGGACCTACCAGCTCCACGTGATGCTGGAGACCCAGCCCCAGCGGGGGGACGTCTACACCTGCCAGGTGGAGCATGCCAGCCTGGAGGCCCCCATCACCGTCCAGTGGGGTGAGCCCCTCCCCTCCCCCTCTGGGGACCCCCTTCTATCCTGAGAAGGGGCAGAGACCCTCTCTGTGGGGGGAGCTGGAATGGACCCTCCTGGGGGGGAAGCTGGCCCTGATCTTCCTACTCAGTGAGACTCCTTCTCCTTCCCCAGAGCCCCGTTCCTCCAATTCTGCCAGGAGCAAACTCTGGACGGGGATTGTGGCAGCCGTGATCGGGGTGATCTTCTTTGCCATGGGGCTCTCCCTCTACCTGAAGAGCAAGAAAGGTGAGTCTGGGGGCGGATAAGAGATTGTGGGGGAGGGGACCATCCAGGGGAGGCCTCTCAACAAGCTTAGCAGATGGCAAGGAGGCCCCCCTGGAAATTTGGGAAATTCTGTTCTTTGAGGGTCTATTGTATAAGTGAGCATCCTGCAACCTATTATGGGCTATCGATAGGGAGCCCCCCCCCCTGAGTCCTCCATCCCATGAAGGGTCCTGATTGGGTCTTTTTCTCATTCCAGCAATTCCCATCCAGCCTCCTGCAGGTGAGTTTCTCATCAAGTTATAGATGTTTCTTTAATATTCATTAATTGATCCTTTAAAAGAAAAATGTGCCCGAACAAAACCTCCTAGCTGTGGATAACACAAATTTTTGAAATTTTGGGCAGCTTTTCATTAAAGAGACCTGAAAACAGTGCAATGAAAAACAAGCACACACACATAAACACTAAAATCTGGCCCAGGAGGTTTCTAAGTTTTGGGAAATTGCAAAAGAGAAGGGAAGTCTCCTTGTGACATTTCACACAATTTCTGGCAAAGTGACACCCAGCTTTGCTACCACTCCCCATCCTGGCCCCATCTTCTTTGTTAATATGAAATGTCTGGGGGGAGGGAGACCTCCTTTCTTGATTAACCCCCCAGCTAAGTCAATTGGGAAAAATTCCATAAGCCTCTGGAGATGAATTGCTGGTCCTTTGCATCCTTTTCCTCTTTGAAAAAAAGGGGGGGGGAGAAACTCCCTCACTTTGTTCCCACCCATCAACCACCCCCCTGCAATGTGGGCCTGTCTGGGGGTGGCTGAAAGAGAGGAATAATAAGCTATTTACACTGGTTTCACTTTATTTTCTAATTTTCTCCCCATCTCTTTTTTTCTACAGCACTCATGAATTAATTCTGCCGTCCTTCCTGCTTCCTGGTGGGAAAGGAAGGGGCTTTTTTCCATTAGCTGAAGAATTTCTGTCTCTTTTTTACAACCTCTGAAAAATGGAGGGTCAAGATTTTAGATTGGGGGGAGGAGGAGAATGGTAGCCTGGAGCTTTTCCTGCTGAGACCCCTCTGGCTTTCCTTTGAAGGCCTCTCTTTCTTGTGAGGGAGCGGTGGAGACCATCTAGACTGACCCCAGGGACTCTGGACCTGCCTGTCAGTCCAGACACCCAAATCTCTTCCGGCTTTAAATCCACAGCAGCTTCATCTTCATTACTCTTCGTCCGAATCCCTTCCCTTCGCTTTGCTATAAAAGAATAAACATTGTAGGAAAAATCCTGGAATTCCTCCTTCCTTCCTTCCTCTTCCTCCTTCTCTTTCCTCTCCCCCCAGGAGGGTCCTCCCTTCTCCCCTTCCCCTCCCCAGATTGACACCTCCCCTGCCTCTGGATCAACCATCCCAGCTACTTCAGGTCCAAAGTCAAAACTGGTTTGGGAGGAGGGTGGGCAGATCGAGGGAGGGGAAGGGACAGGACTCCCCTCCTGCTCAGAGGCGCCCTTTCTCTGCTTCCCCTCAAGCCTCCTTTTGAGGACCAGGATGCCAGGAGGCGGGTCCCGTACAAGCACTTGTGGGGAGCCACTGGGGGACACCTGAGACTCCCCCTACACTCACCCAGCCATTTGTGCCATTTCTCTCCTTCACAACTGGAGGGTTCTGCCCCATTTTGGCACCCAACGCCTCTCTCCCTCCACCTGAGACCCCAGAGGCCTTTTCCAGGACTGCCCACCTATCGCCACTGCCACCCCACAGCCCTTCCTGCCTTCGGGTCTGAAGCCCCCTCCCTCTGGGCAGAGGAGACCCCTAGAGCAGTGTCTCCTGCACAGTTTGAGGGTCCTCCTGCTTCATGTCCTGGGTGGAGGACCCCGTCCTGACCCGATGGTCCCCAACAGAGAGAGTCCCGTGAGAGTCTCATGTTTGGCCCCCAACTGGAACTCATATGAGACCCCCCCCCCTCAGAAAAGGCCCTGAGTGGTCCTGTGGCCAATGGCCTTGATCTCTGGGAAGGTCGCCCTGATGTCCATCTCCCTGGTCTGAGGGCTCCTGGGCAGGGGGTGTTGGGAAGGGTGTCTTCCCCAGGGCCTCTTGGGGCCAGAGCAGAAAGTCCAGCCGAAGCCATTCCTGGTGTAGGAGACATTTGCCATGGGGGGGGGAGGGAGAGCATCTCTGCGGGAGAGAGGAAAGATCAAGGGGGCAACTCTGAGTGGAAGGCCCCTCCCTTCTCCCCAGCACCCCTAGATGCCCCTAGATAGCTCTTCCACTGAGCCTTGCCCCCTGCAGAAGTCATCCAGACTGGTTCTGCAGGATTCCCCTGGCATCGATTTCCAAGGGCTGATTTTTCCCCTCCCACTCCTCATCTGGGGCACATAAAGAATAGGTCGGTGGAGGAACTGTCTCAAACACAGAGAAGACTTGGGCTTCTGTCAATAACACCCCCTCGCTTGGAAGAGGACCTGTGGGTACCTGGAAAGGGGGCAACACCAAATGTATCAATTGCAGAAAAAATAATGAGACCAGACTTCCTTAAGATAAACAAAGTCATGTGTTGGTGATTGAGGATTTATTGCTCAGAGGAACTGAACCAGCACTTTGCAGAATGGACAGTCAAACTAGCGGTTAGCTGTTTCCCAGGAAGATGTGAGTGAGAGGCTTACTAAAAATAATCCACAGATTATTTTATTATTCCTTTCTCCTCTTTCATGTGGGGATGAATGATACACAAAGTCCCTGGAAACAATATCAAGAGATTATGAGCAGGTAGGGATCAAAGCCAAAGAGATGGGAGCACAGGTGGTGTCCCCTTCTGTACTCCCAATAAAGATCAGCATCCAATGAGGATACGCACAGCCTTTGAAGTCAACTCCTGGCTTAGAGGATGGTTCTGTCGAGAGAACTTTTTATTCTTGGACTATGGTCTACAATACCCACATGAGGGGCTTCTGGCAGGGGATGAGCTACACTTCATAAGAACTGAGAATGTCATCTTCAGAAGCCAACTGGCTTGTCCTATCTGAAGGGTCTTAAACTGAAACCAAAGGAGGAGGGAGATGGATTTTTTAGAAGCTAATTCCAAGCACGAATCTCTGGGCAATCAACCAAATGGAAAGGAAAAAGGAGAACTCGGACACAAAAAGAGGGGATGTGGAAACCAAACACAGGGTCAGTCAAAAGGGACTCTGATGCTTCTACACCAATGCTCAAAGTACGAGGAATAAACCAGGGAGAACTTGAAACCCAAAGGCAGGTATGACGTTACAATCACCGAAACTCAGTGGGATGAAACCCATGACTGGAAGGCACAACTTAAGAGATTTAATGTCGAGGAATTGCGCAGAAGCTGTTCAAATGAAGTGGGAGACACTGACACAAACTTGTAGTTTTACCTCCATAACTATAACATCTATATTGCACAGCAGCTGTCCAAATGACACAAACCTGTGGTGTTATATAAATCTATTTAGCATCTATATTCACAGCAGACAAGATAATCAGGAACACAGGAACATCATGAGATAAACCAATCAGCAGACGGAGAACACAGAAGAAAAGGGGGGGAAAGGGGGGAAACGCCCCCTTTACACTCACAGCAACCAATCGTTGCATAGATAACCTCACACAGGAGCCAGCACTCTCCAAACAATCAACTACAACTCTGTGTCCCGGCCCATTGTCCACTTTACTGTTCCATCTACTAAATTTAGTATCTTAACATTTAAAGTGTTGAAAAGAAACAGACTTAATAAAAGGTGGAGTTGCACTATATATAAGAAATAACTACAGAAATGCTACAGAACAAAGACAAAAATCTCCTCGAAAGCATTTGGGTTAAAAAAAAGGGGAAACAGAACGACATCACCATTGGTGTGTACTATAAAGCCCCCCAACCCAACAGAGGAAATAGATGACCTTTTTCTTAATCAGTTAGCTAAGGCATGGAGAAAGCAGAGCAAAATAGCAATGGGGGACTTTGACCACCCTGACATCAACTGGGAGACAGTTTTTTGCGCCTAGTGGGAGATCCAGCAGGCTCCTGATGAAGCTAGCAGACAACTTTGTCCCCCATAAAGTAGAGAAGGGAACTAGGGGGTCAGCCCCACTGGACTCCAATCTCCCTAAGAGTCCTAGGCTGCCTCAACAGAGGGACAGAATCAAGATCACCTGAAGTGTTAATACTACTTTACAATGTCTTGATAAGGCCACACTTGGAATATCGCAACCAGTTTTGGTCGCCACGATGTAAAAAAACAAGTTGAGACTCTGGAAAGAGAGCAGAGAAGAGCAACAAAGATGATCAGGGGACTGGAGGCTAAAACATACGAAGAACGGTTGCTGGAATTGGGTAAGTCTAGTTTAACGAAGAGAAGGACGAGGGGGGACAGGATAGCAGTCTTCCAATATTTGAGGGGCTGCCCCAAAGAAGAGGGAGTCAAGCCATTCCCCAAAGCCCCTGAAGGCAGGACGAGAAGCAGTGGATGGAAGATCTGGATTTAAGGAATAATTTCCTAACAGTGAGAACAATTAATCAGTGGAACTGCTTGCCTCTGGAAGTTGTGATGGCTTTATCACTGGAGGCTTTGAAGAAGAGACTGGACAGCCATTTGTCTGAAGTGGTATAGGATCTCCTGTACGGGCAGGGGGCTGGACTAGAGGACCTCCAAGGTCCCTTCCAGCTCTATTATTCTGTTATTCTGTTACATTTTTGCAGAGCAGATTCTGGATGTTTCCCATTTGGGGCGCCTCCCCTGGGCACTGAAATCAAAGGTGGAGAAAGGCCAGGAGACTCCCAACCGCTTTAATTCAAAGCCTTCGGGCCAAATCCTTCCTTAGAGACTGATCCATTTGCTCCCTTTCTTTCCCTCCTTTTGCTGCCTAGGAAAAATGGTCTCCTTCTGTTTCCCATAAGACCCCCCCTAACTCTGTTTTACATTGTTTTTTTAAAAAATCCAGCGTTCTTGCCATTGTTTGCACCGGTTTGAAAGCATGCTTTTTAAAATGGGAATTAACTAATTAGATTATTTCACCCATTTTGATCAGTGTGCCCCAAGGAGAACGTATTTTGGAAGATGAAATCAAACACTTTATATGACGGGTAAAGAAGCAGCAGCTCCTTCATTTGAGTCTTGTCTCAGATACGCTATTTTCTCTCTTCCACAAGGGCTTTTCGGATGATCTGGAGAGGAAAGACTCCCCGTCAGCAGGTGAAAATCCCTCCCTCAGCAGGGCTGATCTCAGCAACTCTACAAGGCCAGTCCAGGCTAGTCCTGGGATGAAGCGGTCTGGAAATCCCAGAATCTCTCTCTCTCTCTCTCTCTCTCTCTCTCTCTCTCTCTCTCTCTCTCTCTCTCTCTCTCTCTCTCCCCCTCTTTCCCTCTTTCTTTCCCTCCCTCCCACTCTCTCCCTCTCATCTCTCTCATCTCTTTGTGTCTATCTACATCTCTCCCTCTCTATCTTATCTGTCTGTCCGTCTATATATCTATCTCTGTCTGTCTGTCTATCCTCTTTCTCTCATCTCTCTCTCATCTCTCTCATCTCTATCTCTCTATCCCCCTCTCTTTCCTTCTCTCCCTCTTTCCCTCTTTCTCTCCCTGCCACCCCCTCATCTCTCTCATCTCTTTATGTCTATCTACATCTCTCTCTCTATCTTGTCTGTCTGTCTGTCTATATATCTATTTATCTCTCTTTCTCTGTCTTATCTCTCTCATCTATCCATCTCTCTCTCTCTATCATCTATTTATCATCTATTTATCTATCTATATATGTATCATCTATCTATCATCTATCTATCATCTATCTATCTCTCTCATCTATCTATCTCTCTCTCTCTCTCTCTCTCTATCTATCTATCTATCTATCTATCTATATCTATCTCTTCTATCATCTATCTATCATCTCTATCTCTCTACCGCCCCCTCTATATTATCTAGCTATCAAATTTATATAACCACCCATCTCACAACAAGTGACTGGGTTGGATACACAAAGCTAAACACAGGTATATACATGAAATTATTTAAAAAAACATTAAAAACAATAAAAAAATTAAAAAGAAGAAATATTAGGCGAAGAGTCTGGTTGTTGAGTGCCCTTGTAACTTTGAACAGCCATGAAATGAACTGCTGTGAAGTCATCTCCATCCCCAGCGCTTTAATTGGTGGGGAAAAGACGGGAGATCTCCTTTAACCGGATAGGCTAAAGATCGTTTGTGCCATCAAATTGGTGTCAACGTTTAACCCCCCCATGGATGGACTTTCTCTGGGGAGCCCCTCCCCCCACTCCTCCAGGTCCTCCCTCAGCATCCCCCTCCCCCCACTGCAGCTGAGCCCCTCCCCCTCCCTGCTTCTCCTCCTTTCCCTCTCTTTCCTTCCACCTTTCCCGGCATCAGAGCCCCTTCAACCTCCCCCCCCCCCGAGAGCCGAGTCTCCCCGTAACGTGTGAAGGAGGAGAATCGAGAATTGGAGCCTTTGGGTCCTTTGGGGACGTTTCTCCAGCCCTCCCTCGGTTTCTTCCCTGGGCTGTCCGGGGTCTCCTCGGGGGTCGGGAGGGGCCCCTCAACCGCTTCAAGCGGGGAGGTCGGAGGACCGAGGGGGAGACTCAGCCACGGGGAGAAGCGGGAGAGTCCCGGAGCTGCCCCGGGGAAGAATCCGGGCTTGTTGCCTGCTGGATCAGGGCCAGTTCCTCGGTTCCGCTTCGGGGGAGCCCAGCGCTTCAGGCCGGGGGGGGGGGGAAGCGAAACTCCAGCACTTCTCCAGCTGTTGGGGGTTGTGGAAACAAACAAAGTTCCTTTGTGTGTTTGTGTGTGTCTGTGGGGGTGTGTGTGTGTGGAGGGCTGGGGGGGCAGGAGGAACTCAGAGAAAATCAAAATCTTCCTGGGGAAACAGGAAAAGAGTCCAGGAGTTCTGCTTTGATCAGGCGAGCGATGGAGCCCCCCCCCCAGACGCTGCCTGGATCTGGGACCCACTTTGTGCGACTGGATGGATGTACACAACTGTGGTGCAGCCTCCTTCAGCTGCGGGGGGGGGGTGGACCCGGCTCTGGCCTGCCGAGGCTGGTGCTGAGCCAGGGGGGAGTCTGACCCTTCCAGTCCCCCCCCCATTGCTTTGGAAGGATTCAGGCCCCCTCTGGACCCCCAAAGCTCTTTTGAACAGAATTGGGAATGGAGGATCTGCCTGACCCGCCTTTGCGGAACTGACCACAACCCGAATGTCCTAGAAAAAATGTCTTCCATGGATGTAGTGAAACATAAAAAAAAAGAATGTGTGGTTTTTGGGATAGTTTGGGGGGGGGAGTTTTTAGACTTTAATGGTTAAGGGCATAGAATTACTGAAGTCCACAGAATTTCTATCAACTGTCCGGGTTATTTTATAAATTATAAATTTATTCTTTGGTTTACTATGCTGTCCATCCCTCCCTCCCTCCCTCCATCCTTCTTAAAATAGCACTGAGATCTTTCACAAGGGAGAAAACCTGCGCGGATCTTCTTATAGATCCCGTCCATGGATATGGATTTTTTTCCTTCTTCTTCTTTGGGCAAAATATCCCCTCCCACTCCCACCCAGAGGAACGGAGCCAACCTCAAGAGGGTCGATTCTGGGGAGGGGGTCCCAGGGCTGATTCCCCCCCCCATAAAATCCCCCCCCTTCTCCGCTTCTCCGCTTCTCCCTCTGCGCCCAACTCTCTCCTCCATCGGGTGAAGTCAAGGGAGACTCTGCCCGGAGACCGATGACGCTGCGGAAGGGAGAATTCCGATTGGTCCTCCTGCTTCTGGGCCCTCCCAATTCCGAAGTTCGAGGAAAACGCCCCCTCCCCCCAATTCCGCCTCTGGGGCTGGGAGCCTCCGCGTCTCCGTCTCTTCTCTCTCTGGGGCGCTTGTGGGGCGGCGTCCATGGGCTCCCCCGGGCTCCCCCTGATGCTGCTGCTGCTGCTGCTGCTGGTGGGAGCGCTGGCCCGGATCCCCGGAAGCGAAGGGGGGAAGGAGACCCCCGGTAAGGAGGGGGGTGGGCGGGGGGAGGAGGAGGTTTGGGGGAGGAGGGGGCTGGGAATCACCCCCGAGACTCGTGGGGGGGGAGGGGGAAGAAAGCTGCTAGCTCTTCAGACGGTAAGAGTGACGGGAGCCAGCGACAGCCTCGATCTCTGCGTGGTCTCCTCCCCCTTCCCTCCCCACTTCCCCCCCCGGAGGGCGGAGAGGGACCCCCTCTTTCCCGATTGCAGCAGAGGTGGGGAGTCGCAGCCGGGCCCCTCTATCGCCCCCCCCCTCCAAAATGGCCGGGTCGGAGCGGCTGCATGGAAAGAGGAAGGGGAGGGAAAGCGAAAGAGAAAGAGGGAAACTGAGGCATTTTCAGACCTGAATCCACACAAGGAAAAAGCTGCATTTTGGCCAAAGTATTTTTGCTTCTTCAAAGACTTCAAGTTTTCTCCCCAAATCTCAAATTTGAGGCTTTCAAAGTCAGGCCGGAGTTGAGCTTCGGTCCCTTCCGGGGGAGGCTCTGAATTTGGGGAGGAGGCCAAGAAACCCCCACCCCATAATCCCCCGTTGCTCTATCGGGACCTGGAGGGAGGGGGGAAGCGAGAGAGGAGCATTTGGGGGGGCTCTGAATGGCTCCCCTATGGCTCCCCAAAACAATCCCTATCGTGAGGGGAGCTGGAGACCCTCCCTTTGAGATGCTCTTGGGGGGGCTGCAGGGGGGCTTTTGAGTTGGGCAGAGGGTCTCCAACAGGGGGAGGGAGAGCAGCTCTGCGGGAGAGAGGAAAGATCAAGGGGGCAACTCTGAGTGGAAGACCCCTCCCTTCTCCCCAGCACCCCTAGATGCCCCTAGATAGCTCTCCCACTGAGCCTTGCCCCCTCCGGAGGCCATCCAGACTGGATCTGCAGGATTCCCCTGGCATCGATCTCCAAGGGCTGATTTTGTCTCCCTCCCATTCCTCATCTGGGGCACATAAAGACTAGGTCGGTGGAGGAACAGTCTGAAAACCTTACAACACAATGCCTGTCTTCACACTATTATGAGATCGTTATGCAGTCAACATCACCTTAGATGCAAACTAAATACGGCTACCCCATATTTTCCGGGAACATAATTATGGGCTGCCACCTGGGGGAACTCGGGGAAGTATGTGTTGATGTACAGGAGCAACAGGCTTAGTTCCTTGCATCATCAGGAAGAGCCAGCAGGTGTAGGAATTTCTCACTCTTCCGTTGGACTCTTTGACTCAGCTGAACAAGAAGGGCTGGAGAAGAGAGGAGAACATTGCAGGGTTTACTAGACCCAAACCTCCTTTCTTCTCCTGCCAGTGACAGAACTGGAGTTAGAAAGGGCTCTTTGCCTTGAGGGGGGAGCCCCTTTCTGAGGACTCCCCCCTGCCCACCTTGCCCTCACAGGCAGTGAGTATTAGAGGGTCAGTGAGGCTACAAATGGCAAAACTAGCCAATCTGAAAAGAAAGTCAATTATTAGTAAGGTAGTTCTTTGCTCACCTCAGATGGGGACTGCAGCCAAGAAATTAAAAGACGCTTGCTCCTGGGGAGGAAAGCCATGGCAAATCTAGACAGCATTCTAAAAAGCAGAGACATCACCCTGCCAACAAAAGTGCGTATAGTCCAGGCCATGGTTTTCCCAGTTGCAATGTATGGCTTTGAAAGTTGGACCATAAGAAAGGCTGAGCGCAAAAGAATTGAGGCCTTTGAACTATGGTGCTGGAGAAGACTCCTGCGAGTCCCTTGGACTGCAAGGCGTTCAAACCGATCAGTCCTAGAAGAAATCAATCCTGACTGCTCTTTAGAAGGCCAGATCCTGAAGTTGAAACTCAAGTACTTTGGCCACCTAATGAGAAGGAAGGACTCCCTGGAGAAGGGCCTAATGCTGGGAAAGATTGAGGGCAATAGAAGAAGGGGACGACAGAGAATGAGATGGTTGGATGGAGTCACTGAAGCAGTAGGGGTGAATTTAAATGGACTCCAGAAGATGGCAGAGGACAGGAAGACCTGGAGGAACGTTGTCCATGGGGTCGCGATGGGTCGGACACGACTTCGCAATTAACAACAACAACAAGTTCTTTGCTCAAGAACCGCAGGGAGCAGGCAGAGGCTAGCTGTATTTCTGAAAGTGCACTGAAGTCTAGAAATAATGTTGAGCTCCTGGTGTTACCCCAGAAACGGTCAATTATCTTGTGTAATGAGTACTGTATGTGCAAAGAGGGAAATGGGGACAAACTGACATGTTGTTTAACAATAAAGTGTCAAGCTGTGAAGATCCCTTGCTTTAGAACTGCCATGATGCTTCTGGCTGATTTCTGTGTTACATGTACCCTGCCTGTGTTGTAAAAAATGCTGCATTAAAAGGCTAATAAAGAATGGATATATGTTAACTATTGGCCCTAGACCTACTCTGGTACTTACTATTTGTATTTTAATAATTATTTTCAGAGAAGTCTGATTCATAGTTGAGATTTTAACATTTTATAGGATATTTATGCCACAGGTTAAATATTTACATCCCCTTATAAATGTAGACATTGTAATGAAAGAGAAGTAGAAAGTGTGTGAATGAAAGTTGAGAGGGGGGAGGAATTGAATAGGTTCAGGCTTGTATGGATACTGGTTGTGCAAATTATGTTTTCACCTGTGTACATTGTTAGATCACACCCCTTTATTAGCATAGGTGTAATAGTGTCCACAATAGTATCCCTCACATGTTGGCTGTGTTTGTTTGTCTGCATCAGGTCCTATGTGACTCACCTCTGATAATGTGGTTTTATTGTGTAGTCTATTTATTTGTTTAGATGGTATCTAATCAATTTCATAACATCTGTTGGTCTGTCTATTTAACAAAAAGATTGGGCCAGGAAAGGATCCTCTCTCTCTCTCTTGCAGATTTCCTATTGCTACATCTTCATTTCCTTTATCAAGATCCAGGCTGTGCTGATATTAAGCCATTCTTATTCTAAGTTGTATCCAAGGCTATTTCACTTGAGAAAAAATAACCTTAAGAATTTTTCTTCTGCTCCTTTCCAAGATCTTAGTGAATAGCTTCAATCTGATTTTATACTATTTCTGCCGAAGAAACTACATTAGCTGGAAGACATCAGTGGCAAAGTAATCCCAAAGCAATAAATAAATAAACCAAAAGAGAAGAATGAGAGTGTGTGAAATTATAGCATAATATGTGGTTGAAGAGCAGGCAACACCCCCCTCCCTCCCTCCCTCCCTCTCCCCCTCCCTCCCTCCTTCCCTCCCTCTCTCTCCCCCTCCCTCGCTTCTTCCCTCTCCCTCCCCTCCCCTCCTCTCTCCCCCTCCTTCCCTCCCTCCCCCTCTCTCTCTCCCCTCCCTCTCTCCCTCCCTCTCTCTCTCCCTCCCTCCCCCTCCCTCCCTCTCTCCCTCCCTCTCTCTCTCTCTCCCTCCCCCCGCTCTCTCTCCCTCCCCTCTCTCCCTCTCTCCCTCCCTCCCTCTCTCTCCCTCCCTCCCTCTCTCTCCCTCCCCCCTCTCTCTCCACAAATGTTTTAGAGTTTGATGGGTAGCAATTTTATTTATATAAAGAAAGATAAAGCGATAGCAGGTGGCAATCTCAGGTCCTTGGCCATGTCTTGAAGATATCCATGGTCGTAGATGGAGATGGCATTATTTTCCCCTTTCCCTATACAAATGAGAAAAAAATAATAAGTTGATCAAAGTGAGTTTAAAGTAAATTCTTTGCTTTGCAAAGCTTTGCGAATGCAAACAATATCAGGCAGAGAATCACATTATGTACTGATCTGTAGTATCTCTATTGGAGGAGAGTTGTCTTACCTTCTACAGCACTTCAGTAGTGGCTCACAGCCCAGCTGACCAATTTCAGAAGTTGTAGGAGGACATTGGGCGACACGGCAGAATCCGCCTACCCGATGACACTGTCGTTGGGCATTCCCTATGAAAAGAAAAAGAGGAGACAGGTAAACGATGAGTAAAGATTCCTTAATATTTGAATATATTTTCCCTTCCAAGACACTACCTTCTTCTACAGAACTGCAGGATTCCTTTATCAATTTATATTTTTATTCATTTACAACATAAAAATATCAAAATAAAAAGCAAATAGTAAGGAACAACTATAGGGAAAGAGGAAAAGGGGAAATGTGGAAAGGGGGGGAGAAACAAAAGGTGTTGACTTCCGATTCCCTGTTGCAGTAAAATAAGGCATGAAAATCGAATCTCAACTTTTTGCATTTCTGTATTAGTATGAACTAGCCATTTCTCTATCAACAAATCAGTCTAATCAGTAAACCCCAAAATCATAGTATCATTTTTTTCCACCTCAAGCACAAAGTCCAGAAGCAGTTTCCAAGCAGAAACAATAATGCTTTTATTCTTTTCTTTTATCAAAACTGTCAGTTTAGCCAAATTCACTCAGTCAGCTTTCAGGCCCAAGGTGGGACTGGAACTCAGTACCCAGAGTTGTCGTGTTTTGCTCTAATCACTAGACCAAACTCTTTCTCCATTGTGCCTCCTTATTCAAACAAAACATATTTGGCTGAGAATTTGGTAAACCAATACTAAAGTGAAGCGTATCAAAAAAAAATAAAGTACAATAACAAAACCCCCAATAAAGTTATTTCAGGAATTGTGAATCAAAAGAAAAATTAATGGCATATTTATCCTTATCAAGATCCAGGCTGTGCTGATATTAAGTCATCAGACAAAATCATTCTTATTCTAAGTTGTATTTAAATGGTATTCAAAATGGTATTGAACTTGAGAAAAAATAATCTTAAGAATTTTTTTTCTGCTTCTTTCCAAGATCTTAGTGAAAAGCTTAAATCTGATTTTATACTATTTCTGCCCAAGCAACTACATTAGCTGGAAGACATCAGTGGCAAAGTAATCACTACAATAAATAAATAAACCAAAAGGGAAGAATGAGACTGTGTGAAATTATAGAATTATAGCACAAATTATGGCAAATTATAGCACAAGTTATAGCAAATTATAACACAAAGTCCAGAAGCAGTATCCAAGTACAAACAAAAGTACTTATATTCTTTTCTTTTATCAAAACTGTCAGTTTAGCCATCTCTGCTAACTCCATCAGCTTTTGTAACCGTTCATGCAAGATGGGAATGGAAGCATCCTTCCAAGAATTGCAGGATTCCTAGGACCACAGCAACTTTTCTCTGACCACACAGATCCATCTCTGCTGATCTCCTGCAGCAGCTCAAATAAATCAGCCATTAACCCAGGTTTGAAGTCTGACTCAAAGATGAATTAGCTGGTAAGCCTACATCTATTTCATATGAAGGATAGACCTTGCTGTGATATATTTCTCTCCAGTATTGCCATGGATCCTTGCTGAGTTACAGTGGCCAGTTGCATTGTGTGTTTTGGATGAAGACCTTGAGTGAGCTGAGAATTTGGTAAACCAATGTTAAAGTGAAGCAAATCAACAAAAATAAGCTATAACAACAAAACCCCCAATAAAGTTCTTTCAAGAATTGTGAATCAAAAGAAAAATCAATGGCATATTTTTCAAATCTTTGGAGGCTCATGTTGTCAATTGTCTATACTGTTCAAAGCTATTTCTGAAAAGTAAAACAAAAAGATGTTGAAGATTATCCTGCTTTCAGTGATGATCGTATTTGTTTAAAAAGGAGTGAGTTACCAATCCTTTGTAAATTATCAGTAATTTTGTTTCTTACCTGGTTCAGACAGGAATGCAAGGAAAAGAAATGCGAACAGCAGATAAAGGATCTTCATGCTGAGACTGGTTCTGCACCAAATCTTACTCCTGGGGCAGACATGGCTCTCTATTTATGGAGTTATAATGATTGCATCATATCACCTCAGTGCACTGTTGCAAAATAGTTCTTACCTAAGGCAACGGTGCATCTTCCTTGTATTGAAACTCTCCTGTTTGTTAGCTGTTACAAAAGCCCTGAGAAGAGCAGCAGACTTAGTTGAACATCTAACCTGCTATGGCTATAAAAGATGGGAGGCTCAGGACTTGCAGTGTCCGAATGGGTCAAAGAAAATTCCTTACTGAATTGCTGTCCAAACTCTACAGTCCACGATGATAATGCTCGGCCATGTTCACCAATGGCTGGACTTTGGGAAGAGCCCTTAGAACTAAGTGGTGGAAATCTGGGGTTGGCACTGCTATCATGGGCGACACATTTTTATGGGTGGGTTTTGGGAAAACAGCTGCTCTGCTTCCTGGTGGGTCTTTGTGGCACTCAGATGAAGCACAGACTGATTTGGCTTTCGTTGAAGTATTCCTCCCTCATCCAGGTGATTTCTATTTCTCTCAAGACAGAGAATATATGCAGAGTTGGAAATATCCCTGCAGTGTTAATTGAGGGTTAATAATAATAATGATAAAGTTGGAAGGGACCTTGGAGGTCATGTAGTCCAACCCCCTGCTCAGGCAGGAAACCCTATACCATTTCGGACAAATGGCTGTCCAGTCTCTTCTTAAAAACTTCCAGTGTTGGAGCATTCATCGCTTCTGGAGGCAGCTTGTTCCCCTGGTTAATTGTTCTCACTGTCAGGAAGTTTCTCCTTAGTTCTAGGTTGCTTCTCTCCTTGATTAGTTTCCATCCGTTGCTTCTTGTCCTGCCTCCAGGCGCTTTGGAGAATAGCTTGACTCCCTCTTCTTTGGGACAGCCCCTGAGATACTGGAACACTGCTATCACGTCCCCCCTCATCCTTCTCTTCGTTAAACTAGACATCCCCAATTGCAGCAACCGTTCCTTATATGTTTTAGCCTCCAGTCCCCTAATCATCTTTGTTGCTCTTCTCTGCACTCTTTCTAGTGTCTCAACATCTTTTTTACATTGTGGTGACCAAAACTGGAGGCAGAAGTCCAAGTGTGGCCTTACCACAGAAGACTAACTGAAATTGAGAAGGAGAACTGGGTTCCAAAAGCTGTGAGTGTTGGTTACATTGAATGTTTCCTGCTGCTTCAGTTACAAAGGATCTCATGGGGGGGGCATATTTTTTCATTACTTATCTCTACATTTCAGTGGTGAGAACAATATGGCTTTACACTTAGGCAAGAAAAAAGGAATGCACAGGTATAGAATAGGTGATACGTGGCTTAATAGCAGTAACTGTGAGAGTTTGGCTCCAGAGATTTTGGGTGCTCCATCACTGGAAGTTTTCAAGAATAATTTGGAAAGCCATTTGTCTGGAATGGTGTAGGGCTTTCCAGCTTCAGCATGGGATTGGACTAGCAGGACCCTGCCAACTCGGTTATTCTGTAAGTTCTGTTGGTTCTCAGGTGTCGCATCCAGTTGCCATGGTTGCTGTAGAGATTTAGAGATGGTTTCAGATTGAAGCACAAGCATTTTCCCATGCCCTGAATAACACAGTAACTTAAAATCTGTTTTCACAAAACAAAACACTCAGACTTAGTTACATATAAAATCATCCTAGTTTCACAAACTAAATATGACTTTTCAACATTTGCCTATTTTTCACCAACTTTTTCTCTTTTGTCTTTTTTTCTTCTCCCAATCTGTGATACAATTCCTCTGAGAAAGGATCCTTACAGTGAAGGATGAGAAGAATAGAAGAAAAAAACCCACTGAAAGATTTAACAATTTCTGTGTTAGATGCAGAAATATAATACAGAAAATGTTAAGTAATCAAGATGCAAAGAATTGTGGCAGTGAAAAAGCATCCTTGGAGGGTCTCTCAGGGAGTCAATATTGAGCCTGGTTGTTGGTGAGCAATGCATTGAAAGTTCCCGGCAATGAGTGGAAAAGGTGGTTGTTGAGCCACATCTCCTAAGCTTTGCCTTGAGGGCTGGAGCCAATTTCTGTGGACTCCCATCAAGTAGCCTTGATACAGGACCTGATAGAAGATGAACATGCAAAATTAGAAATCAATTAACCACAGGTGCACTAAAGAGTAGGAGACCAGTGAGACTGAAAATGGCAAAATTGGCAGCCCTAAAAAGAAAGGAAATTCATATTTAATAATGTGGTTCTTTGCCCAAGAGCCACAGAAAGCAGTTAATGAGGAAATTGTGGAAGCTGCATCAATAAAAGTGCCTTGAAACCTTGAAATAATGTCAAACTCTTGCTATTCCCCAAGAAACGGACAATTACTTTGTGTAATGAGTGGGTGCAGCAACGGTAATGTGGAAAGCACAGATGCAAACTGACTTGGTGTTTAGTAATCAAGTTAAGTAAGGTAGAGAATAATAAAATAAGTGGAGACTATGACTTAAATTTAGGTTTAAAAATAATTGAAGAACACTCCATGGTCCCTTCCATCCCATTTTTGTTCATTTGCTTGAGAGTGTGTTTGGGGCTCAATGGAGCCATGAGAAGTAGGATTGATATGTACCAAAACTGAAGAAAAAGGTGATGCCAATATGACATTTGGGTTGCATGTGCTGTTCAGAGGACCTGGATCCTAGTCTCATAATAATTATCTGATTTTAGAGGAGTCAGAGTCAAAAGTGATGGTTCTTGGAAAATGACAGCATTGCCCTATAGGGCTAATCGATGAGGAGGCAACAGAGCAAGTTCACACCTTTCCTTACCTGGGGGAATTTTCTCTGGGACTGGATCTGGGCTCCCTCAACATCAAAGGAGCTCACTTAGAAGGCACAAGTGAATGCACTGTTCATTTTTTTTTAAAAAAAAAACTCATAGGTATGCAGCTTCCTTAGACTGAATTATTAAATACAAAATATCACCGTTCTATTATGCACTTATATTGAGCTGAACTTTGGGCTTTAATTTATATCACTATTAGAAGAAATCAGATCACATATCTGAGAAGTATCTTGAGGGTGGATGAAAGGACTTCAACTGCTGCCCTCAGAGCAGAATTGGGAATTTATACAATTTAGAAAATTGGGGTATATAAATATTTTTATTAAAATTAATGGTATGGAAAATAATAACAATAGTAATAATAGTGATGATGATGATGATATTGGAAGGGACCTTGGAGGTCATCTAGTCCAACCCACTGCTCAGGCAGGAAACCCTATACCATTTCAGACAAATGGCTGTCCAATCTCTTCTTAAACACTTCCAGTGTTGGAGCATTCACAGCTTCTGGAGGAAGGTTGTTCCACTGGTTAATTAGTTAGTTAGTTTCCATCCGTTGCTTCTCATCCTGCCTTCAGGTCCTTTGGAGAAGAGCTTGACTCCCTCTTCTTTGGGGCAGCCCCTGAGATATTGGAACACTGTTATCATGTCACCCCTCGTCCTTCTCTTCGTTAAACTAATAAGAGTGCCCAAATGCTATTAGAACAAACAAGTTTCATTTAAAACATTCTTGATTTTATATTGGGAACTGTCATCTGCCTGTCTTTTTTGCCACTCGAGAAAAACCTAAAAAATGCTGCACAAAGAATCCAAGATGGTCAAAACAGAGAAAAGTAGGGCGTCTTCAGTAAGGCTGGCACACTGAAAGGCATCAGCTGCTACAAATGTACCTTCCAAGTATTGAGTTAAATCTACAAGTATACAATGAATATACTTGTATTTGTGGAGTTCCAGAAGTAGAAGATGTAGTACATCTCTTATTTTGAATGACAATTATTTAAGAAAGAGGGAGATCAATATCTTGGATTGCACTTTAGAGAAACAGTCTATTGGGATCAAGCTGGCAGGAATAGCCAACACTCCAGAAGACAGGCTTAGGATACAGGAGGATCTGGACAGACTTGAACACTGGGCACTATCTAACACAGGGATTCTCAACCTTTCTAATGCCGTGACCCCATAATACAGTTCCCCATGTTGTGGTGACCCCCAAGTGGGTGTGGCCACCAATAAGAGGGAGTAGGACAGCTAGGGAAAAGGGAAAAAAATGGTGGACAGCATGGTTTGGTGACCCCCGGGAAATGGTCATTCGACCCCAAATGGGGTCCCGACCCACAGGTTGAGAACGACTGATCTAACAGAATGAAATTCAGTGGTGAAAAAAGTAAGGTTCTACATTTAGGCAAGAAAAACCAAATGTACAGGTATAGTATCGGGGGTACCTTGCTCAATAGCAGTAATTGTGAGAGGGACCTCCGAGGCCTAGTGGTCAATCACTTAAATATGAGCCAGCAGTGTGCTGCAGCTGCCAAAAAGGCCAACACAGCGCTAGGCTGCATGAACAGAGGGATAGAATCAAGATCACGTGAAGTGTTAATACCACTTTACAAGGCCGTGGTAAGGCCACACTTGGAATACTACATCCAGTTTGGGTCACCACGATGTAAAAAAGATGTTGAGACTCTAGAAAGAGTACAGAGAAGAGCAACAAAGAGGATTAGGGGACTGGAGGCTAAAACACATAAGGAACGGTTGCTAGAATTGGGCATGTCTAGTTTAACGAAGAGAAGGATGAGGGGGGACATGATAGCAGTGTTCCAATATCTCAGGGGCTGCCATAAAGAAGAGGGAATTAAGCTATTTTCCAAAGCACCTGAAGGCAGGACAAGAAGCAACGGGTGGAAACTAATCAAGGAGAGAAGCAACCTAGAACTAAGGAGAAACTTCCTGACAGTGAGAACAATTAATCAGTGGAACAACCTGCCTCCAGAAGCAGTAAATGCTCCAACACTGGAAGATTTTAAGAAGAGACTGGACAGCCATTTGTCCGAAATGGTGTAGGGTTTCCTGCCTGAGCAGGGGGTTGGACTAGATGACCTCCAAGGTCCCTTCCAACTTTACTACTATTACTATTACTATAAAAAAAGAAGAACAACAAACAACAATATAAAATCGAAAGAAGAACTATCTGATGCTGCAAACTCCCTTCTCTGAGGTAATCCACCAGATTCTTATCCTGCACTGACCTTACCCTATCCCAAATGGTTGGGAGAAGTAGCAAGTCTCCAGATGTTTAAGAGGATGGGGGACTTATTCATTTTCAAGGGGGAGTAAGTCCAATAGGGCAGGAACTGCAGCAGAAAAGGCAGGCTTCTGATGATCCATAAAGTGGGAATCTTTTAGGGAATGGATTGTTTGCATGCCAATTATATCTGCTCTGGTGGGACAAGCAGATATCCTCAAGCAGAGAAAACCCTGCAGATGCCCTGGTTCTGTCTCATGGAGGGTTTGAAAGATGAATTTAATTGCACCTGGAAAGAAACTGGGATTCTGTGGAGCCTGCACAGCAGGGGTGTCCTATAGAAGAACACACGGAAACTCAACACTGCATGCCTTTGCATTCTGGACCATTTTATAAATTCCAAGTGGTTTTCAAGAGCAACCCTATGAGTATGGGATAAAAAGATAGAAACAGAAAACTGATGGCAGAAAAAGACCTAGTGCTGCATCGATTCTGCCCTTTGAGTTTTTTGTTTTCTTACTTATTTAATATTTCAATTCATTTTTTTCAAAAAAAATTCAGATGATGGACATATGTTTATCCCAAAAAGGTTTAAACTCAGTTACTGATGAGTGACCCACCAACCATGCTCTCAATACACTGCTCCAAAAATACTGGACAGAGGATAAATTTGTCTAACATGGTTGGATCCATGAAGAACCACTTGAGAAGGGTTGCAACACTGACTATTTCAGGACAGGTTGTACAGTCCCCTTCACAAAAACACCATTGACTATCCTGAAATTGAGAGCGTCTCCTAACTATTAGGCCTTCTAGAAATTCCTTCAAATGTGATACTTTCAATGGTCCTGGGGATCTCCTGGTAACAGGGCCCCGTGTGCTGGTTTCATGGTAGGTAGCATCTTGATGTATTCCTCTCTTGCTCTCTTAGCATTTATACCTCAATGTTTTAATTTTTATGATTGGTTTAATTGTATCCCACCAAGAGTCACTTTGTGTGACATAGCCATATAAACCTGATAAATAAATTTGAAAAAACATCTTAACGAAGATTAATTCATAAATAAATTCAACAACAGGAACTGAGTGTGTTATTTCTATTTTTACCCTGTAAAAATGAGAAGGTGAAGCAATATGTTTCCATATTCTCTCAATTTGGCAAAATTTTAAAGAGAATGAATTCAACATTGGTATCAAAGGATATTTAGTAGATTGGTCTTTTATTAGTTCTCTGTTTCCTCCTTCTTTCTGTTCATTTTAATCCCAACACTGCATGTTAGAATTTTTTTCCTTTCAGGAGCACAACTATATTGCATTTGGGGGGGGGAGTGTTATATCTTACTACAGTATTTAACAAGAAAGAAATTTGGAAAGATAAGAAAAGGTGGAAAGGAAATATCTACTTGATGACTTTATGCTGACTCCTGTCTTTGGGTTTCATTGTTCCTTTAACCCAACATCTCTCCCTCTATTGTTCCTCCCAATTAGATATCTCAGCTTATAAGGATAAATGATCTTACTAAAGATTAACTGATTAAATGAATGATTGATCGATGCATCTATCAGTTTGTAATGTAAAGTCGGTTTAGGCAGGGCTTTTTTTCTCATAGAGCGCCCAGAATGGAGTTCTGGCACCATTTTTGGATGGAATCTTGTAGGGTAGGCAAGGCGGGTTGTATGATGTGTATGAGTTCTGGCACCTCTTTTTTTGGGGAAAAAAGCACTGGGTTTAGGTAAACAAAACCCATTGATCAAAAATTATTCCTCAAGTTACAAAGAATACACATATTTCTAAGAAAGATAAATATGGACAGAAACATCCAAACTGGGAAATGAAAGAGAGATTTTCCATGCAATGCACAATATCCTTTTTCTTACCTTATCCTTCAAGATATTTTTCTTATATATCCCATTTAGGGAAGAAATTGGACACCATTAAAATTGAGAACTAAACAATCAAACTTACATGTGTCTTTAACTTGCATATTGATCAAAGTTTCCCTGTGGTGTCACCCACCTTCCTGAGTGGAGATGGTCCCCTCTGGACAAGGAATGCAGTCGTAGCAGCAAACTGGCTCTCCTTCTCGAGCCTGCTTGACAAATCCAGGATGGCATTTTTCCACACATTTAGACTGAGGCAGAGACTGAGCAGAAAAAGAAGAAATGCCACAGAAAATATGTTAGGACTCACCATCCATGTAAGATGGAGGTAGACATGAACATCAGCCAAGTCATCTCTGGGCTTCACGTAGACAAATATAAAATCTCTGACCACTTCCAAATGGTTGCAGGAGAGACAATTGCAGGCAGATGCCTCATTCAGTCCCTCTCTTTTTCTTCTGACATATCAGATTACAAAAAAAATACCTTTCTACTTAACAAAGTCTGAGGGATGAAATTGAGAAAAGATTTAAGCATTAACTGACAACCGGTGGGTTCCTCCTCATAGTGGAATTAGCATGCATTCCTCCAGTCTTCATACATGCTGGATTTTAAAATAAGATATCCAAACATACTAATTTTGGAGTGACGTTTATCATAAAAGATTCATTTTTTATTCCATTAGATTTATTGAAATAGAATAAAACCATGATCAAGAAAAGATCTTCTGACCAGCAGAATCTGGAAAGGTTTCTTCTCGAGTGCATAAAACTTTGCAAAGCTGCTTCCCTTTGAACATGGTCCAAAATTATCTCGCAGTTAAGATAAAAAGGAAAATTCTTTACAAATAAGGGCTGTCAACCCTAAAGATGAACTTTATTTGTATATAAATATGTTCGGTTTATATGGCTGCCATGCTGGTGAACTAAAACTAAAATCGACTGACTAGTTTCTAAAACTATAGTGAGGTGAGATGGAGGTGAGGTCATGAGAACGTGTCCCTCAAAAAGGGTGAGTCATGGATCACGTGATGCACCACATGGGTCATGAGTGTGAGCCTTATGTGTGAAAGGGATATTCAACACACGGTATCCAACACAAGGTCCTTTCTGTTGAGAGAATACAATTAGGTGACACAATCTGACAGGGAAATACACACTCATATTTATTATTAGTTTGATCTGTAGCCTCGCAGTGTGTCCTAAGGCAGCTAACAATGAAGATAAACAATTGCATTCAAGGGATTTTCAGATGAAGTGCACTCTTACAAGCCAATGACCAAATCTAAGTAATATTTCTCTCTAAATTGTTCCTTTTTATTTCTGATTTTTTTTCCACCAAAGTGATGCTTCAGTACTTCAGTAAGCCAATCTTTTGGATGACAAAGTTGTCGGCTAGGTTGGTTTTGCATGGATTTTTATTATTTTATTTGAGACAATACTGATATTGACAATAGATGTACCATTTAAACAATGGAAAAAAAGTTTTTTATAGAAGGACACATCCAAACAGTTTTTCATTATATACAGCAATACTTTGCAGGGGCCAAGTGTACCTGTGTGTACCTCAAGGTCCAGTCCACCATCCAAGTACTAATCAAAGTCAACTCTACGTAGCATCTCTAGTCAGTCAGGATTAAAGCTAAACAAGTTGACATGCCATCATTTCACCTTCAGAAGACACAGGATTTTTAATCTGAAAGAATGCTAAGGGTTGCGGGCTGGGCTGGGCTGGGCTAGGATTGGATTGGATTTCATTTTATGTCCTTTTTTAAAAGTTTTGGGTAATCAACTTGCTGTCCCATAGTTTTTCATAAAACCCATTTTAAAAAACCAAACAAATGCAGCTTCCTCTGGGCCACGTTTGAACACGTTATGGTGTTCTCCTCATATTCTCTGCATTACAGTGTGAATAATCAGGGATCAAATTCAAACAGCTTTGTGAGAGATTTAGAGGAGAAGCGTGAGACTTATCAAACTGCCTTCTTCTGAGAGAGAAGCACCACAAATTCCTTTCAGTATTTCAGAAGAGGTTAGCTTCGTTGATTTAAAAATACCTCTGAGGGATTACAGGGTGGAAGCAGGATACGTGAAAAGTCCTCATGAAGCTTTGCTTCACTTTCCATGTGGCAAGTTCACTGAGATAACTGAAACTAAAATGTTCCTTCTCTCAAGCCTAACTCTTCGTCCCAGACAACAAAATGCCATAAGTATGAATAAATAAAAGCCCTGGTCAATTCAAATGTCCTTCTAACAACTGCTAAATAGTATCAACTTCTTCACACAGAAATTTAGGCAGCTTCTTTTCAAACAGTGTTCCTCAATTATTTTCAAACCTAAATTTAAGTCATAGTCCCCACTTATTTTTTTTATTCTTTACCTCATTTAACTTGATTACTAAACACCAAGTCAGTTGGCATCTGTGCTTTCCTCATTACCGTTGCTGCACCCACTCACTGATTTCCTCATTAACTGCTTTCTGTGGTTCTTGGGCAAAGAACCACATTATTAAATATGAATTTCCTTTCTTTTTAGGGCTGCCAATTTTGCCATTTTCAGTCTCACTGGTCTCCTACTCTTTAGAGCAGCTGTGGTTAATTCATTGTAAGGAGTTTGGAAGATTCAACTCAATACTTGGAAGGTACATTTGTAGCAGCTGATGCCTTTCAGTGTGCCAGCCTTACTGAAGACGCCCTACTTTTCTCTATTTTAACCATCTTGGATTCTTTGTGCAGCATTTTTTAGGTTTTTCTCGAGTGGCAAAAAAGACAGGCAGATGACAGTTCCCAATATAAAATGAAGAATGTTTTAAATGAAATTTGTTTGTTCTAATAGCATTTGGGCACTCTTATTAGTTTAACGAAGAGAAGGACGAGGGGTGACATGATAACAGTGTTTAAATATCTCAGGGGCTGCTCCAAAGAAGAGGGAGTCAAGCTATTCTCCTAAGGACCTGAAGGCAGGATGAGAAGCAACGGATGGAAACTAACTAACTAATGAACCAGTGGAACAACCTGCCTCCAGAAGCTGTGAATGCTCCAACACTGGAAGTGTTTAAGAAGAGATTGGACAGCCATTTGTCTGAAATGGTATAGGGTTTCCTGCCTGAGCAGGGGGTTGGACTAGATGACCTCCAAGGTCCCTTCCAATATCATCATCATCATCATCCCTATTATTACTATTATTATTTTCCATACCATTAATTTTAATAAAAATATTTATATACCCCAATTTTATAAATTGTATAAATTCCCAATTCTGCTCTGAGGGCAGCAGTTGAAGTCCTTTCATCCACCCTCAAGATACTTCTCAGATATGTGATCTGATTTCTTCTAATAGTGATATAAATTAAATCCCAAAGTTCAGCTCAATATAAGTGCATAATAGAACGGTGATATTTTGTATTTAATAATTCAGTCTAAGGAAGTTGCATACCTATGATTTTTTTTTAATAAAAAAAATGAACAGTGCATTCACTTGTGCCTTCTGAGTGAGCTCCTTTGATGTTGAGGGAGCCCAGATCCAGTCCCAGAGAAAATTCCCCCAGGTGAGGAAAGGTGTGAACTTGCTCTGTTGCCTCCTCATCGATTAGCCCTATAGGGCAATGCTGTCATTTCCCAAAGACCATCACTTTTGACTTTGACTCATCTAAAATCAGATAATTATTATGAGAATAGGATCCAAGTCCTCTTAACAGCACATGCAACCCAAATGTCATATTGGCATCACCTTTTTCTTCAGTTTTGGTACATATCAATCCTACTTCTCATGGCTCCATTGAGCTCCAAACACACTCTCAAGCAAATGAACAAAAATGGGATGGAAGGGACCATGGAGTGTTCCTCAATTATTTTTAAACCTAAATTTAAGTCCTAGTCTCCACTTATTTTATTATTCTCTACCTTACTTAACTTGATTACTAAACACCAAGTCAGTTTGCATCTGTGCTTTCCTCATTACCGTTGCTGCACCCACTCATTACACAAAGTAATTGTCCGTTTCTTGGGGAATAGCAGGAGTTTGACATTATTTCAAGGTTTCAAGGCACTTTTATTGATGCAGCTCCCACAATTTCCTCATTAACTGCTTTCTGTGGTTCTTGGGCAAAGAACCACATTATTAAATATGAATTTCCTTTCTTCTTAGGGCTGCCAATTTTGCCATTTTCAGTCTCACTGGTCTCCTACTCTTTAGTCCACCTGTGGTTAATTGATTTCTAATTTTGCATGTTCATCTTCTATCAGGTCCTGTATCAAGGCTATTTGATGGGAGTCCACAGAAATTGGCTCCAGCCCTCAAGGCAAGGCTTAGTAGATGTGGCTCAACAACCACCTTTTCCACTCATTGCTGGGAACTTTCAACCCATTGCTCACCAACAACCAGGCTCAATATTGACTCCCTGAGAGACCCTCCAAGGATGCTTTTTCACTGCAACAATTCTTTGCATCTTGATTACTTAACATTTTCTGTATTATATTTCTGCATCTAACACAGAAATTGTTAAATCTTTCAGTGGGTTTTTTTTCTATTCTTCTCATCCTTCAGTGTAAGGATCCTTTCTCAGAGCAATTGTATCACAGATTGGGAGAAGAAAAAAAGACAAAAGAGAAAAAGATGGTGAAAAATAGGCAAATGTTGAAAAGTCATATTTAGTTTGTGAAACTAGGATGATTTTATATGTAACTAAGTCTGAGTGTTTTGTTTTGTGAAAACAGATTTTAAGTTACTGTGTTATTCAGGGCATGGGAAAAAGGTTGTGCTTCACTTTGAAATCCTCTCTAAATCTCTACAGCATCCATGGCAACTGGATGCGACACCTGAGAACCAACAGAACTTACAGAATAACCGACTTGGCAGGGACCTGCTAGTCCAATCCCATGCTGAAGCAGGAAAGCCCTACCATTCCAGACAAATGGCTTTCCAAATTATTCTTAAAAACCTCCAGTGATGGAGCACCCAAAACCTCTGGAGCCAAAATCTCACAGTTACTCCTATTGAGCCACATATCACCTATTCTATACCTGTGCATTCATTTTTTCTTGCCTAAGTGTAAAGCCATATTCTCACCACTGAAATTTAGAGATAAGTAATAAAAAAATATGGCCCCCATGAGATCCTTTGTAACTGAAGCAGCAGGAAACATTCAATGTAACCAACACTCACAGCTTTTGGAACCCAGTTCTCCTTCTCAATTTCAGTTGATCTTCTGTGTCCCACAGGACTCCTAATAAGGAGTGGTAAGGCCACACTTGGACTTCTGCCTCCAGTTTTGGTCACCACAATGTAAAAAAGATGTTGAGACTCTAGAAAGAGTGCAGAGAAGAGCAACAAAGATGCTTAGGGGACTGGAGGCTAAAACATATAAGGAACGGTTGCTGCAATTGGGTATGTCTAGTTTAATGAAGAGAAGGATGAGGGGGGATGTGATAGCAGCGTTCCAGTACCTCAGGGGCTGCAGGACAAGAAGAAATGGATGGAAACTCATCAAGGAGAGAAGCAACCTGGAACTAAGGAGAAACTTTCTGACAGTGAGAACAATTAACCAGTGGAACAACCTGCCTCCAGAAGTGGTGAATACGCTCCAACATTGGAAGTTTTTAAGAAGTGACTGGACAGCCATTTGTCCGAAATGGTATAGGGTTCCCTACCTGAGCAGGGGGTTGGACTAGATGACCTCCAAGGTCCCTTCCAACTTTATCATTATTATTATTATTAACCCTTAACTAAGACTGAAGGGATATCTCGAACTCTGCATATATTCTCTGTCTTCAGAGAAATAGAAATCACCTGGATGAGGGAGGAATACTTCAACGAAAGCCAAATCAGTCTGTGCTTCATCTGAGTGCCACAAAGACCCACCAGGAAGCAGAGCAGCTGTTTTCCCAAAACCCACCCATAAAAATGTGTCGCCCATGATAGCAGTGCCAACCCCAGATTTCCACCACTTAGTTCTAAGGGCTTTTCCCAAAGTCCAGCCATTGGTGAACATGGCCGAGCATTATCATCATGGACTGTAGAGTTTGGGCAGCAATTCAGTAAGGAATTTTCTTGCAAGTCCTGAGCCTCCCATCTTTTATAGCCATAGCAGGTTAGATGTTCAACTAAGTCTGCTGCTCTTCTCAGGGCTTTTGTAACAGCTAACAAACAGGAGTGTTTCAATACAAGGAAGATGCACCGTTGCCTTATGTAAGAACTATTTTGCAACAGTTCACTGAGGTGATATGATGCAATCATTATAACTCCATAAATAGAGAGCAACCTCTGCCCCAGGAGTAAGATTTGGTCCAGAACCAGTCTCAGCATGAAGATCCTTTATCTGCTGTTCACATTTCTTTTCCTTGCATTCCTGTCTGAACCAGGTAAGAAACAAAATTACTGATAATTTACAAAGGATTGGTAACTCACTCCTTTTTAAACAAATACGATCTTCACTGAAAGCAGGATAATCTTCAACATCTTTTTGTTTTACTTTACAGAAATAGCTTTGAACAGTATAGACTATTGAGAACATGAGCCTCCAAATATTTGAAAAATATGCCATTGATTTTTCTTTTGATTCACAATTCTTGAAAGAACTTTATTGGGGTTTTTGTTATTATAGCTTATTTTTGTTGATTTGCTTCACTTTAACATTGGTTTACCAAATTCTCAGCTCACTCAAGGTCTTCATCCAAAACACACAATGCAACTGGCCACTGTAACTCAGCAAGGATCCATGGCAATACTGGAGAGAAATATATCACAGTAAGGTCTATCCTTCATATGAAATAGAATTATTTCTTCCCTCCTACATTAATAGATGTAGGCTTACCAGCTATTTCATCTTTGAGTCAGACTTCAAACCTGGGTTAATGGCTGATTTATTTGAGCTGCTGCAGGAGATCAGCAGAGATGGATCTGTGTGGTCAGAGAAAACTTGCTGTAGTCCTAGGAATCCTGCAATTCTTGGAAGGATGTTCCATTCCCATCTTGGATGAACGGTTACAAAAGCTGATGGAGTTAGCAGAGATGGCTAAACTGACAGCTTTGATAAAAGAAAAGAATATAAGTACTTTTGTTTGTACTTGGATACTGCTTCTGGACTTTGTGCTATAATTTGCTATAATTTGTGCTACAATTTGCTATAATTTGTGCTATAATTCTATAATTTCACACAGTCTCATTCTTCCCTTTTGGTTTATTTATTTATTGTAGTGATTACTTTGCCACTGATGTCTTCCAGCTAATGTAGTTGCTTGGGCAGAAATAGTATAAAATCAGATTTAAGCTTTTCACTAAGATCTTGGAAAGAAGCAGAAAAAAAATTCTTAAGATTATTTTTTGTCAAGTTAAATACCATTTTGATACCATTTAAATACACCTTAGAATAAGAATGACTTTGTCTGATGACTTAATATCAGCACAACCTGGAACTTGATAAAGATAAATATGCCATTGATTTTTCTTTTGATTCACAATTCCTGAAATAACTTTATTGGGGGTTTTGTTATTGTAGCTTATTTTTTTTTTGAGTACACTTCACTTTAATATTGGTTTACCAAATTCTCAGCCAAATATATCTTGTTTGAATAAGGAGGCACAATGGAGAAACAGTTTGGTCTAGTGATTAGAGCAAAACACGACAACTCTGGGTACTGAGTTCTAGTCCCACCTTGGGCCTGAAAACTGACTGAGTGAATTTGGCTAAACTGACAGTTTTGATAAAAGAAAGGAATATAAGTACTATTGTTTCTGCTTGGAAACTGCTTCTGGCCTTTGTGCTTGAGGTGGAAAAAATGATACTATGATTTTGGGGTTTACTGATTAGACTGATTTGTTGATAGAGAAATGGCTAGTTCATACTAATACAGAAATGCAAAAAGTTGAGATTTGATTTTCATGCCTTATTTTATTGCAACAGGGAATCGGAAGTCAACGCCTTTTGTTTCTTCCCCCCCTTTCCACATTTCCTCTTTCCCTATTGTTGTTCCTTACTATTTGCTTTTTATTTTGATATTTTTATGTTATAAATGAATAAGAATATAAATTGATAAAGGAATCCTGCAGTTCTGTAGAAGGAGGTAGTGTCTTGGAAGGGAAAATATATTTAAATATTAAGGAATATTTACTCATCGTTTACCTGTCTCCTCTTTTCCTTTTCATAGGGAATGCCCAACGACGGTGTCTTCGTCGAGGAGCACGCTGCTTTCCCAAAGGATGTCCTCCGAGATATTTTAACCTTGGGCAGGTGGACTGTGGGCCGCAACAGAAGTGCTGTATACGGTAAGAAAACTCTCCTCCAATAGAGATACTACAGAGTACATAATGAGATTCTCTGCCTGATATTGTTTGCATTCACAAAGCTTTGCAAAGGAAAGAATTTACTTTAAACTCACTTTGATCAACTTATTATTTTTCTCATTTGTATAGGAGAGGTGGAAAATAATGCCATCTCCATCTACGACCATGGATATCTTCAAGATATGGCCAATGACCTGAGATTGCCGCCTGCTATCGCTTTATCTTTCTTTATCTAAATAAAATTGCTACCTATCAAACTCTAAAACATTTGTGGAGAGAGAGAGAGAGAGGGAGGGAGGGAGGGAGAGGGAGGGAGGGAGGGGAAGAGAGAAACTGGGAGGAAAGGAGGGAGGGGGAGAGAGAGGGAAGGAGGGAGGGA
>NW_024097974.1:0-1761 GCF_016545835.1 Crotalus tigris
AAAACATGCGGCCGATCAGAAACAGTGCAGAGGGTGCGTCCGTGCACCAGGAAGAAGTCCGACGAAACTCCGAGGAGGATCCGGACGAGGAAGTCGACCGTCTACACCCCGCGAAGGAAGAGAACCAGAAGGGAAGCTCTTCGGCTCCGCTCAAGTGCATCGGCTGTGGAGGTCGCCACAGGAGAACCGACTGCAAGTTCCGCTCCGATACCTGCCGGGCATGCGGCAAACAAGGACACATTGCAGCTGTGTGTCTGGGCCGACGAAAGGTACAACCTCAGGAAGAACTGCGCCTGAAAGGTACCAGATTCCCCTCCAGCCAGAATAGGGTAGGTTTTTCGCCGGCTTCGCGAAAGAAAGCGTCTGTATAGAACAGGCACACACAAGCCAGGAAGAAAAAAGCTGTCACTTCATCGTGAAGCTACAAGGGTTCCATTATCTATGGAACTTAGACACAGGATCGACCATGGTCCATCATTTCATGCATGACATTAGAAGATCTGTTCTCAAAGTGGGTTCCTAAGGCCAAGTTTTAAGGCTTCTGATCATTGTATTCAACAGATCTTCGAACTCAAGAGTGTGTGTTAAGGGGGGACTGGCACCCTTAACGTGCAATACTAAGAGTTTGTAAGAAGGTCCACTAGACTTATTAGTAGTAGGGGGTGAACGAACGAGTCTCATAGGACTCGATTGGTTTGAGGCCCTGGGGATACACGTCACAGGACTCAACAGCTTACAAACACTCGACCTACAGTAAGTCTGCAAAGAATTTGCAGATGTTTTCAGCCCCCAGCTGGGCACATTCAAAGGACCCCCTGTGTCCTTAAAGCTAGACCCCACTGTCACTCCCATTAGAATTAAAGCAAGAAGGGTCCCTTTTGCTTTAAAGAGTAAAATTGACACTGAGTTAGACAAACTGATTCAACAGGGAATACTAGAACCTGTTGATTCCAGTCCTTGGGAGACCCCCATTGTCACGCCTCTAAAGGCAAATGGGGACATTCGCATTTGTGCTGGATTACAAATGCACACTTCAATAAGGCATTGCCGTAACATGCCTATCCTGTTCCTGTGGTTCAGTCACATCCTGGCCTCTCTCAATGAGGGGGCGTGGTTTTTGCAAAGCTTGACCTAAGCTCCAAGCATATCACAGCTGCCTGTTGATGATGATGCTGGCCTAGCTCAGACCATTGTGACCCACAGGGGAGGCCTTTAAAGTAAAAAGGCTACAGTTTTTGGGTAAATTATCGCTCCTTATTAATTTTCCAAAGCGTAATGGAAAACACACTACGAGGTATACCAGGGGTCTGCCCTACTTTGACGATGTCTTGATTGCAGGAGACTCCACACACATTCTAGCTGAAAGGCTTAGGGCTGTCCTGTTAAGATTCAGGAAATCAGGCCTTAAGCTCAGAAAAGACAAATGCAAGATTGGGGTGCCTTCTACTGAATTTCTTGGATTCAAAATTGATGCTGCTGGGATTCATCCTGCTGAATCCAAACTAACTGCTATTTTAGAAGCACCCAGGCCAAAGTCTAAGGCCGAACTTCAGGCCTTCTAGGCCTCCTGAATTTCTACAATTCTTTTCTTCCACATAAAGCTAGTGTAGCTGAGCCTCTTCACAGGCTACTAGACAAACAAGCGGTGTGGCTGTGGTCACAAGCACATGAGGCTTGCTTTAAAGAAGTCAAGGCCTTGCTCACTTCTAACAGTGTTCTTGCACATTTCAACGAGTCTCTTCCTGTGTGCATCGCTTGTGA